>NC_064616.1:717916054-718219084 GCF_023898315.1 Schistocerca nitens
ACAAATAAACGATTATGATTTCAGCAAAGGTGGATGACTTATTCGAGAGAAAGAGGTTCATAAACTGAACAAGTCAACAACGCGTTGGTCAACCAATAGCCATTATACAAGCAGTTATTCGGCTTGACATTGATTGATAGAGTTTTTGGATGTCTTCCTGAGGGACATTGTGCCAAATTCTATTCAAATGGCGTGTTAGATCGTCAAAATCCCGAAATGGTTGTAGGGCCCTGTCCATAATGCTGTGGCGACCTTGCTGGACAAGGTAGTGTTTGGCATGAGGTTAGTATTTCACACGAGTGCGGGGTGTCTCCAGACAAGTCTTAGGCCTGGAATCTCATTGACTGGAGTAGAACCGACTTCACTGATGATTCCCGCTTCGAACTGAGCCCCGTTGACCAGCACAGCGGTACGACGGCGATATTCTACGCCCCGTTTTGTTGCTCTGTGAGGCAAGCCATCCTGGGATTACATTTCAGCGAGATAAAACCTGCCCACAACGTCGAGAGTTCCTACTGCTTGTCTTCATAGTTTGCCAAACCCTACCTTGGCCAGCAATGTCACCGGATCTTTCCTCAATTGAGAATGTTTGGAACTTACGGGCAGGGCCCTCCAAACAGCTCGGGATTCTGATGATCTTACATGCCAATTGGACAGAATTTGGCACGATGTCAGTAGGACATCCAACGACACTATCAACCATTGCCAAGTCGCATAACTGCTTGCCTAAGGGCCAGAGGTGGACCAACGCGCTATTGACTTGCTCAATTTTTTAAGCTATTTGCCTTGAACAAATCACCCAGTTTTTCTGAAAGTGTAATCATTTGTTTATTTGTACATGAGTATCATATCTACCGATTTCCCTCCTATTCGCATAATTCCTTCGTCTTGCGTCTTTTTTTTTTTTTAATGTAATAATCCGACACAAACGGTGAACATAGGGTGCCTATAGTTCCCATGTAACTACACTAATGATATTGAAACCTCTGTAGAATCTACGAAGTTTAGGCTATTGAGAATTTATGGCGATTTTGATCAAGAGAGGAACTACAGAGACTGTTAACGGCTGAGTAATTAGAGAATTAAAAAAAGTAACGCCATGATTGGGACCGGAGAACTATGCAATGCTGGCCTGCCGCAGTGTCAACTCCACCAAATGGCATCATTTTGATTCCGTAGGGAGATGCATCGGACAACATATCGCTCTCTGGTCGTTGGCAGCTGTCCAGCCCTTGAAACAGCTACTTCTCTTTCAAATTAGCTCCTCAGTTGGTCTCATGAGGCTGAATGTACCACTTTCCAGTCCTCCAAGCACCAGCTAGTACAGGGAATTCAACCCCAATTTTCTGCATGGCACTCAGACATGCTGAGCGTTAAACTGTGGATGGGGACGTCATTAGAACTTTTACATAAAAATTATGGGAAACATGC
Organism: Schistocerca nitens; assembly: GCF_023898315.1. Lineage (NCBI taxonomy): Eukaryota > Metazoa > Arthropoda > Insecta > Orthoptera > Acrididae > Schistocerca > Schistocerca nitens. The sequence goes on from NC_064616.1 coordinate 717,917,486, forward strand.
ATAAACTTTTGAAAGACGTCATTGAGTTGAAACAGTATCACAGAAGCTGTCAAGGGGAATTCGCACACCTATAAGTTGGTGTATTCACAGCGCCATACAAATAATAAAACCACCCAGAAGGATATGAATGAAACTTAAAGGGCTGAGCCGGTACGAGATGGTACTTCATGGACTACAAAATCGAATCAAATTTAGAAACAAGTTGACAGTATTATCCAACTTATCAGTGTGATGTTGAATTCCTTCTGGTCTGGATCCATGAACCGAGTTGGTTGCAAAGGGTGTCTTTAAGTTTTTGTTCCTCTCCTGTGGCAGACAGGCAGACAGGACCTGTTGTAACTGGTGCTTTATATCCTGAATACTGTCATTGTTGTGAAGTTTATGTCCGAGCTGGTCAACTCAGGTTCTATCAGGGACAGGTCTTTGGATCTTACTGGCCACCTTTGTGGTGGTCACACGTTGTAGACCAGAGCCTTGACGACGAGCACGCCTGCCCTCACGTTCACATGCAGTTAAACACTAGGCCACTGTCGCACCAGAATGCCCCACAAATCTGGATATTGCGCGATTCGACCATTCCGCCTAATGGACACCCACAAACTCTGTCCGGTGCTGATAATGGTGTCTCACACGTTTACGTGGCTTCTTCGTGTCCTTCACAGAGAAACAACTTCGCTGTTCAGGGCCTTATGTACGATACCATAACTGGTAAAGACTGTAAACATAAACAACACTAATGCACTCTGTTGTCCGTTCTACCTGTCACAAAGAATTGCAACACTAAACATGCACATACGGGCCGATAGTATCTACGTGCACGAAGTTTCACTAACAACCGACTATGTCTTCTTGTTGCTTTACTGTTTCTATCAGGCAGTGTATTTGTTTGTGGCGAAAAATATAGCACCAATTTGCGTTCTCTTTGTTATGTTCATGCATGCTTATTTCTCTATTTTCTTGTTATACTTATCACTAACGTATGTAAAGAAATAGAGGCGTATCAGAAAGCCATTTACTGTAACGTTTTATTCGAGATATGTTACAAAATCATCTGCACGTAGCCAAGGCCGGATATTATAGTAAGATACTATACCCTGGTTACAGCAACGTTACGGGATAATCTCCTTATAATCCATCCCTAATACTCGCCGAAATCGTATCGTCCGTGGATTCCGTGTTTATTGGCCTACTGAGAACGGTGAAATGCGATACAGGCCAAGATCCCATTACGGCATAAGAGCTGCGCAGAACAGAGACAGAGAGAGAGATTAAACGATAACGACCGGTTGATGTGGTCACCACAAAAGACCACATAACGACCTAAGAGGCCAAAGAGAAGCGCAAACAATACGGAATATCGTAAACAAAGACGTGTTTTACGTATTATGGCTGTTGACTTTGGCAATTATTGCCAAGAAGGTCGTAATGAAGCCATTCCATACAACATAAATACAGTTTTACACGCAGTCTGTATATAAGCCATAAGTAACTTAGCAGCCTTTTAATACACAGATACAGAAGCGTCGAATTGATTACGTCTAATTTATGTACTAGGGCGTACTGAAAAGTAATGCCTCAGATTTGTGTATGTGAAAAATCTTAAGGCTTTTTAAGTAAAACACATTTTATTAACATTCTACACCTTTATCCTTCATGTTTACATATTTATTTACAGCACAGTCACGCTGGTGAGGAACATATTTCTCCAAACGAGAGACCAGTTTGTTGAAACCGTCAGTGTAGAATGTTTGACTGTGTTGACGGACCCACAACCTCAACTCCGCTTAAACCACTTCATCACTATCAAAGTGTAGTCCTTGCACGTCTTTAAATTTTGGAAACAGATGAAAATCGGATGGGGCCCAAGTCGGAACTGTATGGGGGATGATCGATGGCAGTGAACCCAAGGCGTCGGATTGTTGCACATGTCGCAGCTGTCGTGTGCGGTCTGCCATTGTCATGTTGAAAGAGAAGGTGCTTCATGTGTGAATTCGTCCTTTCTGCTTTCAGAGGGTCTTTCACACAGCGATATACACTGAAGCACTAAAGAAACTGGTATAGGCATCAGTATTCAAATTCAGAGATATGTACAATAAACAAACAGAATTCGGCGCTGCGGTCGGCATCGCCTATATAAGACAAGTGACTGGCGCAGTTGTTAGATCGGTTACTGCAGCTACAATAGCAAGTTATCAAGATTTAAATGAGTTTCAACGTAGTGTTATAGTCGGTGCAGGAGTGATGAGACACAGCATCTCCGAGATAGCGATGAAGTGGGGACTTTCCCGTACGGCCATTTCACGAATGTATCGCGAATATCAGGAATCTGGTAAAACGTCAGATCTCCGACATAGCTTCCGCCGGAAAAAGACCCTGCAAGAACGAGACCAACGAAGACTGAAGAGAAGCGTTCAACGTGACGCAAGTGTAACCCTTCCGCAAATTGCTCCAGATATCAGTACTGAGCCCAATTGTCAGCGTGCGAACCAGTCAACGAAACATCATCGATATGGGCTCTCAGAGCCGATGGCCCACTCGTGTATCCTTGAACATTGCACGAGACATAGCTTTACGCCTTGATGTTGCCTGGTCGGACGAATCTCGTTTCAAATTGTATCAAGCGGATGGACGTGTGCGGCTATGGAGACAACCTCATGAATTCATGGACCCTGCATGTCAGCAGGGGACTGTTTAAGTTGGTGGAGGCTCTGAAATGGTGTGGGGCGCGTGCAGTTGGAGTGATATGGGACCCCTGATACGCCTAGATACGACTCTGGCAGATGACTCGTACGTAAGCATCGTGCCTGATCAGCTGCATCCATTCATGTCCATTGTGCATTCCGACGGTATTGGCAAATTCCAGCAGCACAATGCGACGCCGCACACATCCAGAATTGCTACAGAGTGACTCCAGGAACACTCTTCTGAGTTTAAACGCTTCCGCTGGCCACCAAACTCCCCAGAGGTGCACATTATTGAGCATATCTGGGATGCCTTGCAACCAACGAGCTTTTCGGAAGACGTCTCCACCCCCCCCCCTCCCCGCCCTCGTACTCTTACGGATTTATGGACAGCCCTGCAGGATGCATGGCGTCGATTCCATTAGTCGAGTCCATGCCACATCGTGCTGCGGCACCCCTGCGTGCTTGCGGGAGCCCTACACGATATTTGGCAGGTGTACCAGTTTCTTTGGCTCTTCAATGTAGTTGCATCACGCACCCACACTATACGCGCTACATTTCGGAATCTTCCAGTGGCGTGACGCTGTAACTATCGCCAGAGAAGCAGTAAAGTCGACCGCGTCATATACATGACACGTAGTATCTCAACCGATGATGAGAACTGAATAAAACATTCGACAGACACATAGAGAAAATGAACCTGCAGTTACTAATTTTGCTTGGAAAGTATTACATATTTTCAAAAATAATTTCTCTCAGTGAAAACAATAAAAGTTTTCGTGTCTTGATCTTATCAAAATTAAACATTTCACTATGTAAATATTTGATTCGAACACACATGCGCTGCGGATTCCTGCACATTAATGCCCAAATATATTGTTAACCTCTGAAACCATTCTTCCTCATTGTAACCTCAGGTTAGCCCTTAGCGTTGTCAGTATGTTGCTTCAGTACAAAACTTATTAAATTCCCTTGGAAAGAATTGAGAGAAATACAATATATAATTGTACAAAAATTTTATCATCTGAAATTGTTGCTGTTTGACGAACGCCTCTAGAATTTTGATACACGAAAGAGACTTGACAAGAGACGTGACTCAGTACTAATACGTGAAATTTTCACAGCGAGAAACAAACAAATCAAGGAAAATCAGAGATATGTTGCATGTGTGTTCTCCCCAGAAAAGGTTCTTGCGGTTTTTAGAGACTTATTATCTATGAAGAAATATAAGGCCTTTCTAGTAACTCCGATTGCTTTTAAAATCTCCTTCAAATTTTTCAAGGCCCTGGATTTATTATGGTTTGAATAGGGAATCATTTCCGGACTCGCAGTTTCCCTGCTACGACAACCAGCAAGTAAATCGATATGTTCCGGTCTTTCGCGTCTTCTACAATAAACAGTTGTACGAGGCATATTTGGAAAGTAAGGTCCGATCGGTCGCGAAATGGAAACCACAGTGACAACCAAAAATTTTTTATTTGTAACAGTTTGCTACACTCTCCAGTTACTTCTCCATGTACTCACCGCTCCGACTTAGACATTTGTCGTAGCGTTGAACCGGTTTTCTAATATTCTCGTCATAGAAGGCAGCCGTCTGTGCTTTCCGCTACTTCTCTGCGCTGGTCTGCAGTTCGTGGTCTGTGCCAAAATGTTGTCTTCACAGCCAGTGGCTCATCAGAGCAGAGGCGCACATCAGAGGTTAGCACATTGACTCGCATTCGAGAGGACGACCGCTCCATGCAAATGCCGGGGTGGTTCCTTTGAAAGGCCACGGCCGACTTCCTTCCCAGTTCTTTCCTAATCCGATGGGACCGATGACTTCGCTGTTTGGTCCCCTCCCCCAAATCAACCATCCAACCAGCAACTGAGGTGCACCAAGGGCCACAGACGTCGGGATTGAAAGATGACTGCGGAAATGTGAACGGACGAACAGATGTGCAACAGTTGAGCAATTGACAACCCAGACGAACCACGGGCTTACCAACAGTGTCTCCTCAACGACTGATCAGCAACTGTTGCTGCGTATGAGCCGCCGCAGCATGAGGCTGGTTCATGCATCCATGCTGACTGCTGTTCATCGGTAATGAAAGATGGAATTTACGCGGCAGTATCGCAACTGGACAAGTAAACCTACCAAAGGGGTATACTACGATTTTGATCGGCTTTGAATATGTTTTAGTATAGATCAAAATAATAGACAAATACTTTTTTATACGTGCCCATAGAGCCGTTAAGGGATGAAACAAGCCATAGAATAAAAATGACTTTAATTTTTCTGAATTAATACCGTTGAAACGGTAACAGATACAATAAGACACTTCAAATAAAAGTTCTATCGTTTTTAATGTTCGTTACAACGTTGCACCCAGATATGTCGAAAAGTGATGTTTTTCGAAATTTTGTTCGCGCCATGGATCCTCAATCTGGAAATATAGTGTAGCTGGGTTCGTCAGTGGAGTCATCATGACTCTACATCCCTGTCGGTAGATTGCAGAATGTCATTGACTCTCTTCGAGCACGTCTCGCAACGGTTGGTACTGTAGAATGTGGTTATTCAGGCTTGTGACTGGTGCCCACATTAATGTGACTGCAGAGTGTATTACAGGAATAATTTGGTTATAAATATATTAATTATAAGAGTCGCCATAGCTCTTTTACCCAGAAGGCGTGGGGGATAGTAATATATTATTTCATATGTTTGTTCCTATTGCAAGCAGATTTGTCACTGGACTTGGATCGCTATTCGGAATGAGTATCCTCCCAGAGTGAGCCTTACAACCTAGGAATTTTAAGAAGTATTTACAAAGTGCATATATATTGTGTAAGGAAAATAATGTAAAGATATGAAGATAAGTTGATATAAAAGTTTTCTGAGTACCGTACGGCGACATAATGCAAATGAGACTATACTGAAGAAACCAAAGCAGGCCGCTGTGGCCAAGCGCTTCTAGGCGTTTCAGCCCGGAACCGCGCTGCTTCTACGGTCGCAGGTTCGAATCCTGCATCGGGCATGGATGTGTGTGATTTTCTTAGGTTAGTTAGGTTTAAGTAGTTCTAAGTCTAGGGGTCTGATGACCTCCGATGTGACGTCCCATAGTGCTTAGAGCCATTTTTTTGAAGAAACCAATGATTCGGCCACGGTTGCAGTGGCCTTATTCTGGGTCAACACATGTGCTTCAGCTGTGAGGACTCCTTTAAAAAAAAAAAAAAAAAAAAAAAAAAACGTTACAACGCGGTAAGATACGCAGAAAGCTTTTATGTCAACTGACTCTGACAGTGGCAGCCTATGCATGAGGTATCCCCTGCCATACACAGTACAGTAGCTCGTAGAGAATATTTACGTAAATTTAAGTATGCTACTTTCGCTTCTATACACTATTCGCACAGTATGAGGTAACTCATTCGAGGAGGATACTGGCAGGGAGTCCGCAGCTCGTGGTCGTGCGGTAGCGTTCTCGCTTCCCGCGCCCGGGTTCCCTGGTTCGATTCCCGGCGGGGTCAGGGATTTTTCTCTGCCTCGTGATGACTGGGTGTTGTGTAACGTCCTTAGGTTAGTTAGGTTTAAGTAGTTCTAAGTTCTAGGGGACTCATGACCATAGATGTTAAGTCCCATAGTGCTCAGCGCCATTTGAACCATTTTTGAACTGGCAGGGAAAGCTTGCGTTCGACTTGTAGCACATTGGTTGCTTTGACGAGCCCCCCCTCCTTCTCCCATGGTAGCCAGCTTATAGCTTACAAAAGGAAAGAATATGTTACACAATAATGCGTCGCAGAAGCTATGCAACATGTAACTGCATTAAGAGAACTACAGTTACATACATTCAATAATAATATTTATTTACGATGTCTTAATTTTAAATTACTTCTAAGGGAAGAGGATGGCGAGAGCGGCTGCCAAGACTCGTTCTGGTATTTGACTGGTATTATTTCGGAAAACTATTGCAAACTAATTTCAGTTATTTGTGGAGAATTAAGTAAATCTGAAATGTTTGGGTTAGAGTAACTGACCTCGAAAGAGTGAGTGATCTTAAATAAATTCCCTGTAGCGGCTAGTTAAGCATTAATTAAGCATTAGGAGTGATCACACAGAGAAAGTTACTTGTTTACCATAGTAAAGACCTACCAGTGCATATCATATAAAGAAAAGATTTAGGACATGTGAGAGAAGATTTACACCATTACGCTAGAGTGTTGACAAACTACAAGATATGTGTGTTTACAATTGTAGTGTGCAGCTGGACCGAAAGGGAAACGTTATACAAAAATATGGATGTTGGAAAAAGGAAATACTGAAAAAGAAAAGAAAAGTTGGTGAGGTGGTTACTTAATTACTGTTGCGGCACGGTAGCCGGGCCTGATGAAAGTCGTGAGCAGGTACAAAGCGGCCGGCGTGACGAATGGACACGTACGCGTGAGAACAGCCCGCCTCTCATGCACGGGAAATTTACCGACTCAGAAGCAGCCGCACACGTTAACCGCGCCGATATCATCTTGTCTCTACTATGAGATATTACCCTCAGTATCGCGTTACATACATTACGGCACCTACAGTCATATTTAGGAACAACTTTTAACTATAAATTACCATAGAAGCGGTTGGCTGCACGAGAGTAGCGAAATGACCCCAACACTTTAATAGAAGTACGGAGTACAAATGTCGAGTTGTACACAACCGATTTTGCACCAATTAACACTGTTATGTAGCTTGCGTAAAATCGGATACTTCCCAAGATGCTTAACGTTCAACAGCGGTTTAATGTACCGAGCGAGGCTGCACATTGGTAAGACCTTAACATTGTTATATTACCAACCATAGCTGTACTTCTCAGGCTGCTTCTGGCAACTTCAAGATGACACACATTAGGTAACTGATTTCTTCAAAATTTCACTGAGCAATTTGGCACAGTGATTAATGCATTTGGCACTGTTTCGGGAGAAGGTGACTCCATTCTCCATCCGCCCAGCGAGAAATATCTTTACCATAGTTTCCGTAAATCGCTTAACGGACGGGACCTTTGAAAATACGAGATTGTTAACCGTCCGAATGACGACATCCTTAACGAGACGTTCACCCTCAATCCTTTTGCGTAGTCTCGTATCTAAGTCGCCGTCTCACGTTCTTAACATCAAATACTGCTATACTTTCTACACGCAACTGTCTGCTTTATACAGAGTAATAGTATTCCAAAGTTTCTTGTCTGTAGCTGTATGTTTTTCCAAGATAATATCCTTCTTTGATTTTCTTTAATTTATGGAAACGACAGTAAGAGAACTTTTTTACTTTCCCCCTTGCTTTGTGGAAATCAGTTAAACTGACGTTGCACAGGAAAAACCTTAAGTTTACTCATACACAACATAAGGACGAAAATGAAAGAAAAAAATTTAGCATACATTGTGTTGTGGTAAAGCACAGTCAAATCATTACGAAAGTATAACCCGGTTACATTTTAAAGTGTTGAGTGATGTAGTAGTAAAAAATGAGCATATCATGATAATAAAAACTGTACATTTTGATATACACTATGTGATCAGAAGTATCCGGACACCCCCAAAAACATACGCTTTTCATATTAAGTGCCTTGTGCTGTCACCTACTGCCTGGTACTCCATGTCACCGACATCAGCAGTCATTACCCATCGTGAGAAAGAAGAATGGGGCGCTACGCGGAACTCACGGACTTCGAACGTGGTCAGGTGATTGGGTGTCACTTGTATCATACTCCTGGACGCGAGATTTCCCCACTTCTAACCATCCCTAGGTCCACTGGTTCCGATGTGATAGTGAAGTGGAAATGTGAAAGGATACGTACAGCACAAAAACGCACAGGCCGACCGCGTCTGTTGACTGACAGAGACCGCTGACAGTTGAAGAGGGTCGTAATGTGTAATAGGCTGACATCTATCCATACCATCACACAGGAAATCCAAACTGCATCAGAATCCACTGCAAGTACTAAGACAGTTAAGTGGGAGGTGAGAAAACGTGGATTTCATGGTAGAGCGGCTGCTCATAAGCCACACATCACGCCGGTAAATGCCAAACGACGCCTGGCTTGGTGTAAGGAGCGTAATCATTGGACGATTGAACAGAGGGAAAACGTTGTGTGGAGTGACGAATCACGGTACACGATGTGGCGATCCGATGGCAGGGTGTGGGTATGGCGAATGCCCGGTGTACGTCATCTGCCAGCCTATGTAGTGCTAATAGTAAAATTTGGAGGCGGTGGTGTTATGGGGTGGTCGCGTTTTTCATGGAGGGGGCTTGCACCCCTTGTTGTTTTGCGTGGCACTATCACAGCACAGTCCTACATTGATGTTTTAAGCACCTTCTTGCTTCCCACTGTTGAAGAGCAATTCGGGGATGGCGATTGCATCTTTCAACACGATCGAGAGCCTGTGCATAATGCACGGCCTGTGGAGGAGTGGTTACAAAACAATAACATCCCTGTAATGGAGTGGCCTGCACATAGTCCTCAGCTGAATCCTATAGAACACCTTTGGGATGTTTTGGAACGCCGACTTCGCGCTAGGCCTCACCGACAGGCATCGATATCTCTCTTCAGTGCAGCACTCCGTGAAGAATGGGCTGCCATTCCGCAATAAACCTTCCAGCACCTGATGGAACGTATGCCTGCGAGAATGGAAGCTTTCATCACGGCTAAGGGTGGGCCAACACCATATTGAATTCCAGCATTACCGACGGAGGACGCTACAAACTTGTAACTCAGGTGTTCAAATAGCTCTGAGCACTATGGGACTTAACATCTGAGGTCATCAGTCCCCTAGTACTTAGAACTACTTAAACCTAACTAACCTAAGAACATCACACACATCCATGGGCGAGGCAGGATTCGAACCTGCGACCGTAGCGGTCGCGCGGTTCCAGGCTGATAAGTCAGGTGTCCGGATACTTTTGACCACATAGTGTATTAGAAGTATTGGCATGCTTGATCTTTAAAAAGTAATTTTAAATGTCATGCCTTACCAGTGGAAAGCTAAAGGTAACTGTTTTGATTTAATAAAATTCTGAAGTAGTTGTAGTGAACGGTGCGTCTTGTAAATAGAGAACCATTTACTAACTGGAGCGGTTACTCATCGACACGTCTTCTCGTCTTCGGGTACAATCACATATAAACAAAGTGACGAAACAAAGGATGCGTCATTTTGAATTTGCACTGATAAGATAGAGCGGAACATAGAAATGAAAATGTCGGCTTGAGACCGTCTGTAATAGAGAATAAAACGTTGGTGAAGACCGCGGGCAGGGGCGTCGCCGATCGTAAACAAGGTCTCGCTCTGGCTGCCCTCTGGAAATAGCGACGGCAGCACGAGCTTCCCCAACCCCAGCAGCTGCATCATCTATATGTTTATGGCGCACGCCATTATAACAGCTGGAAATCTTATATTACACGTTAAACTCCGTGGTTTCTCGGTGCTTTCTCGCCTGGTGGAATTGTAAATTGAGCGGAGTGAATTTATGCAACACAGGCAATAAATATAGAGGAATAAAATACATGAGATATTGTAAGATATCATATGCACAACCGTTATAGGTGAAACTACGCGCCCTATGGGCCACAAAGTTGCCTACACCCAGTCGATTCAGAGCCGTGGAATTAGGAATCCCGGAGGCATATCTTAAACACTCTGCCTGACGTGAATACGGTCTCTCCTAGTCAAAGGATGTCTCGCATTTACGGGTTTTTGTATGAGACGTGAAAACTCAAAATACTTGACACACGGAACTATAATGATAGCCAAGAATTTCAGTAAGTCGTGGTATAGAAGGGGCAGTATTTCACGGTGTGATTAATTCTCACAGCTTGTTTATTCACTAAGGTACTAAAGAAACGAGGTTTAATTTTAGAAAAAGTGTGGAGATGTACTGTTTTGAATTTTTTTGGTTAATTTGCGAAAACGGACTGCTGTCATAAGCGGTTATCAATGTTTACAGAGGTCTAGGCGCGCAGTCCGGAACCGCGCGACTGCTACGGTCGCTGGTTCGAATCCTGCCTCGGGCATGGATGTGTGTGATGTCCTTAGGTTAGTTAGGTTTAAGTAGTTCTAAGTTCTAGGGGACTGATGACCACAGCTGTTAAGTCCCATAGTGCTCAGAGCCATTTGAACCATTTGAATGTTTACAGAAAAATGTTTAGCAAAAACAACCGTGTGATGCGCTGAAACTGAGGGAAAACAAGATTTCATCCTATAACAACGCAATAAATGTACTGTGGTGGCTTATTTTAACAACACAATTGAAAATTTTCTCCCAGTTTCAATGGAACTCTCCGCACAAAGTACTGGAACCCCTACATCACTGTACTTCAATATTCAGAACAGATAGTTGTTCAAAACATAACATCATTTACATAAGATTATTTAGGTGAATGTAGCAACGTTTCAACAATATTGCAGCTCATATTCATCAAGCAAAGACGAGACTCTTACTTGGCTGACAACCAGAAAAGGTTTCTTCAGTGTTTTGTTTCATTAAATAAAACATAGTTGCTTCAGTTTCCGATATATAACAATTGTATGTTCTACAAGTAGAACTGACGAATATTTTCTTTAACAAACGCTTTATTTAGTAGCACTGGTAGGCATCGAACACTAGAAGAAAATGAAGAGGAAAGGGAGAAACGGTCTTCTAACATACAATGATTTCGTCTTTAAACTAAATGATGTGAAACACTATAATTTGCTATACTGTAGCGGTCTGCCAGGTTCTACAATATAGAAAACATAAATAACAAACTCATTTTATTGCAACTTATTCTTTGATCATGCAGTTAAAAAAGGAAAACTTTTTGCATGTCATCGCCTGAAGTAATTATACGTTTCTCCATTTGTTTCAGATAATACCCTCGTATACTTAAAGATTTAAGCGCATCTCTTAACAGTAACCTTCAGACGAATTACTGCCGCTTGTACAAAGTCGCCTCTATTCCTTTCAGTTCTCGATGAAATACGCTTGCGAATGAATAATCTTTCTCTCTGGGCACTGAAAGAGCCGCTGTGTTTCAGAGGCAACGTCAAACTTTGGGTAAAGCGTTTTAAAACATGAGTGCCCTCTTTTGCAGGCACAGTCGTAAGTATTCTACTCATAGTGGACAGCCGTAAAAGTGATGGATGAAACTACTTCGGAGAACTAGTGACTAACACGTTAGAATTTCTGCTGCCTGAAAATTGACAATAGCCTGCCCCAACGTTACGTTCAAAAATTATCTTTCTGATAACTGTGAGCTTCAGCACATAAACTTCACGTTATCTTCCTTGTATGTGGTTTAAGTAACAAGACAGGCAGTCCATTTATTAAATTGTGTGTTGTTCTTTATCCGTAACGTGTGCAAGAAAATTACTTGTTCTTCTTGCAGCATTGCCTTCATTCTACCTCTTTGGCCATATGACTGACATGTCGCAGACCATACGTTAGCATTCTATACTGGTCTCAACAATAACAATGGCTCGCAAAGTCGCATTATACCACACTGGCTCTTTGTAGGAACGCAAGCACTTTCGTCACGTGTAGTAATATACTGTTGGCTTATTGCATGAAATATGCTGTGCAGAACTATGAAAGGCTGACGCAGACTACCATAAGTCAGACAGCAAATGTGACAGGGTACAGTCTGTGTACTGCAAACTGAGATATGTGCACAGTACTTCGAAACGTTCTGCCCTGGGTTCGTCTTGTACGAGTTTATTTTTAGCTTACGAGGTCCAATAATCTTCTATATAACGCAGCAATAAAACTATTCACGGTCGTCAATAAATAGAAAGCTCTCAACAGTAACACATCAAAGTCACATACGGATTAAGACTTATGCAGACAGCTTGTAAGTGGGGGCAGTTTATTAGAAACGTGGCAGGTGATCCTACAGTGCAACATAGATGTTTCTGAAAGTAAAATGATCGTAGAATTTAGTCTGAAGTTGTTTTATGCATCCGGACTTCTCATCGGTGATGAAAATCATTTTACCTTAGTGAACTTTAAATCCATAATAAGATTTTATGAGATATAATCAACTAAATAAGGAGGCTGGTGCTGACAGGTGTGAACATTACCGAAGCATCAGTTTAATAAATCATGCTCGCGTAATACTGAAACGAATTAATGAAGCAGTAGTTGAGAAAGGAGTGAGACAGGGTTGTAATCTATCCCCGATATTATTCAACATGTACGCAGAGAAAGGAGTAAAGAAAACCAAGTAGAAATTTGGAGAGAGAATTCAGGTTTTGGGAGAAGAAAATATAAACTTTGACCCTTACCGATGGCACTGTAATTTTGTCAGAGGCACAAACGACTTCGAAGAGCAGTTGAAGAGTATATATAACTTCTAGAAGAGGTTTTATGAGATGAGCATCAGTAAATGTAAAATAAGGGTAATCGAATGTGATCGAAATAAATCAGGTCAAGTTGAAGTAATTAGATTAGGAAATGAGACACTAAAAGCAGTAGATAAGTCTTGCTATTTAGGGAACCAAAATAAGTGATGATGGCCGAAGGAGAGAAGATATAAAATGCAGTCTAGATATAGCATGAAAATCATTTTTGAAAAGGAGGAATTTTTTTAACATCCAGTATAAATTTAAGTGGAGTGGTACCTTGTAGGGAACTTAAACGTGCGCTATACTTAGATCAGACAAGAAGAAAATACAATCTTCTGAAATCTCGTGCCGTAGAAGAACGTTGAAGATTATATTGGTAGGTCAAATAACTACTGAAGAGATGTTAAATCGAATTCGAGGAGAAATAAATTTATGGCACAAGTTGACAAAAAGGGGGCATCAATTGTTAGAGCACACCCTGAGAAAGGAAGTGTGGTGATTAGTGTGTGTGTGTGTGTGTGTGTGTGTGTGTGTGTGCGGGGGGGAATAAAGAGGGACACAAAGGGATGAATACGGTAGGCAGGCTCAAATGCATGTAGGTTGCAGTAATTATTCAGAGATGAAGAGTCTGGAGGACAGAGTACCGTGGAAAGCTGTATCTAACCAGTCTTCGGAGCGAAGACCACAACTACTTCAACAAATCCTATAAAGCTTAATGTTAATGTAACATTAAATGAAACCAGTTTACTGTTACCAGTCACTGCTTATTTATCTCCACGATGTGTTTCAAAGGTTTAAACCTCCATCATCGGGTGGATTTACATTTGTTAGTATGGCGTGTGTATGCGTGTATGTGTGTGTGTGTGTGTGTGTGTGTGTGTGTGTGTGTGCGTGTGTGTGTTGTGACACGATGTTTAGGAAGAACTTGTGGCACTGTCTAGTGAAGAAACAAAACACTATTTCAGAACATGGTTTTGGGTTTCTTTTGACAAAAACTAAACGTATATCTAACGGTAAAAATAAAATAAGTAAAATAGAGTACTTCCCATGGTCACAAGTTCCTTTCACTGTGTTGTGTTGCGACGGTGAAAGGAATCTGTGACCACTGGAGGTACTCTGTTTCACTTATTTTATTTTTACCAGTAGATACACGTTTAGATTTTTGTCGAAAGAAACCCAAAACCATGTTCTGAAATAGTGTTTTTGTTTCTGCACTAGACAGTGCCACAAGTTCGTCCAAAACATCGTATCATGACATATACAAACACACACACACACACACACACACACACACACACACACAGATGTCATACTAATAAATGTAAATCTGATGATGGCGATTGAAACCTCTGAAACGCGTCGTGGAGGTGTAACAGTAAACTTGATGTTTCATTTAATGTCAATAACAGTCACGGTAAAGCCTAACATAAAAGTTCGCATTTAAAGTTAATATAACATTTTCCCGATGCAATCGCCTGCTAATCGATACCGGAGTACCTGAGGCTGGCAAGCAGGGTGATCTCTGACTGAACCCTTCACCGAACTCGCTGCCGAATGAATCTCTCATAAGCGAGTTTCCCATCGGAAAGTAGGGTAACGGGAACGTAATTTGTATGCTAATAAGAATTACGAGCACGCTTAACTGGTCAGCCCCGTATCGGGTTCGCTGATAAAACAATCTAGGCGGCTCTTGCAAAACACACACGGGCGACCGCGAACGAACCGTAATTGAGTAGTCGCCGAAAAAGGTCACCTCTTTAACAAAACCTTTTGAATTATTCCGGTAGCAATGACTTTCTGCATATCAGGTTTTTTGCAGTTCACTGTTCCCTCTCTTTTTTAGCTAACCCAATACGTAATCATTTCCTAGCGCCACTAAAAAACTTTACTCATGTCAGGTCCTGCAACAGCAGAAAAAAAGTAGTCCCTAATTTTTAACTCCACAAATTAATATTTAGGTATGAAATCGGTATAACATCTACTTTCGTTTCTGGTTGGGAACTTCGGGTCATTATGACCCAATGACGACTGATATCATACTTCTGTTACAGAGACTAAATACTTTTTTCTTAATATTTTAATGGTGCATTTCAGAATAACCACCCAATGCCAGAAATGCAGTTAATTACTTCCGTTTTCCAAGCTGATGAATAAACTATTGCCGCGCGGGACTAGCCGAGCGGTCCATGGCGCTGCAGTCATGGTCTGTGTGGCTGGTCCTGGTGGAGGTTCGAGTCCTCCCTTGGGCATGGGTGTGTGTGTTTGTCCTTAGGATAATTTAGGTTAAGTAGTGTGTAAGCTTAGGAACTGATGACTTTAGCAGTTAAGTGCCATAAGATTTCACACACATTTGAACATTTTTGAATAAACTATTGTTTAACTTGAAATATTTACGAGGTGTGAAGAGCGATATGTGAAACAAATATCTGGGCCTTTAGATATGCGTTAATAAATATAATATTGGAATAATGCCGCCAAAGGACTATTGCACTGACAAGGACTGATAACATAGTATCTCCCGTCGATAAAACTCTATACGAGTGTAAAATGCATTAGACTCTTAATTTCGGGTACTTGTAAATTTATTTATTGCTCTGTGCAAATAGTAAGTTCGAGCTATAAATACATTCGTATTTAATTTGTGAGTAGCGCTTTTTTTCGACGAGAACGATGTGTGTATATTTGTATCTTCATTCTGACGTTTATACCTCTAAATTGACCAGATTACCTCTTAAAGGATGAAAAGAAAGAACTAATACGTTAACGTCGCTTCAACCTGGCAGGAACCATTTCAAGGGAAACAATACATACGTTGGCGGGCTCCGATCAGAAGCAAGTTAGTATACTTTGCCATTCTAGGACAATATCTGAGTCGAGAGAGGTTCGTGTTCGTCCGTACTGGTTTTATGTACCAAAAATCCTGGGATGAAGACGTATATCCTAGAACTGAACCATCATCGTCAGGCATAAAAGTTCACATTTCCTACGCTTTGTTCGTTCATGTGTATCAGCTAAAAACGGAAGTGTCGAGACAGGTTATGCATTAGCAGGGCTAGAGAAATGCTAATGAATTATACCACTGAATGAAACAACCTTGTAGCAAAATACTGCAATCTTAGCTGGAAGCTAATAAACCAGTCATGGTTCAGTCGACCTGTTGTAAGCTTTCTGTGACTTCTCTAATTGATTCCGGAAGACTAAATGTATCGTTCAGTAATCTAATAACTAGGTTTTACCCCTGTCCTTTTAGAAGTAGTACACTGCCCTGATTCTGATGATTTCCTAAAATGAATGTATAAAATAGTTGCAAAAACTAATTTTTACTTGAAGCATAACTGTAGTTCATACGAGATTGCTGGAAAGGAAACGTGCTGCAAATACCGGTTGGTTATAATTAAACTTTCCCTATTTAACACGTTATAACACGGAAACTAACTACCGCACGAGGACCAGACTTTGTAGCATTAATTTCAAGGACATGGGGAAGAGAAATAGTGCAGAATCAGTTGAAACACTTTTAATGTGCTGCTGCGGTACAAAATACCATTACATACAGGTATCACTACTGCTACAAAAGGGGCTCAATATGGCACACTTCAGTGTCAAAAGGTTCAAATGGTTCTAAGCACTATGGGACTTAACATCTGAGGTCATCAGTTCTCTAGACTTAGAACTACTTAAACCTAACTAACCTAAGGACATCACACACATCCATGCCCGAGGCAGCATTCGAATCTGCGACTGCAGCAGCAGCCTCCTCGTAGGTGTTCTTAAGTTTTGGAAACAGATGAAAATCTGATGGGGCCAAGTCGGGAGTATATGGAGGATGATCGATGTCAGTACACCTAAGCCGTCGGATTCTTGTCGACGTGGCAGCGCTTGTGTATGATGTGGCATTGTCATGCTCAAGGAGAGGGTGCTGCATGCTCTTCTAATATGACCGGAGAGGAAAAATAAGTATCTTACTGACTTAAAAGTGGTATCAAACTCCAGTATAAAATGCAACCACTGTTACTACTCTACCCATCACAGTTAGGAACAGAATTACCTCCACTAGAGCTCGCTTTTAGTCGTCGATATCTACGAATGTACTCGTTTTCCTTGTTCTTTTTATAGAATTTTATTTGTTTATAGCATACAGGTATAACAACCATTTCTTGCTGTCGTAGGATTTTTATAGACGTTACAGGATAAGGTTACATTTATTCAGATACTTGATAATTATTTTTAAAATTATTGTAGGATTTGGTGAAGGGGAATTGCCATTTTTGAGGGTAATGGTTGATGATGTCTGAGTAATTGTGAGACATCCGTTTGCTGCTGTCATACAGCATACATGTCAACAAATGTGATTTATATCTCTTGTTGTGACACTCCGTCGTATTCGGAATAAGAATTATTTCGTGCGTGTATTCGCAGAAGATGGCTGTGGAATGGCCCACAACTAAATCTCGTACAGATCATCAAACATACAAATTTCTCATTCGCATTAACTGAGTGGAACCAGGGCATCGGCTGTATACGTTCGTAATATTTCCTTTTAAGTGCGTTCCGGTATTTGACATTCGTCCTCCTTTGGTGTCTTGCGCTTCCATAAAACGTAGTCTGCACAACTAATGGGCTTAGTTTCATATTTTTTGATGTACTCTTTTGAGCAGCTACCTTCTTCCTTGTCTGCAGCTTATGTCACGCCATGACCGGTTCTATTAACGGGGAGCAATCGCCCTCCTGTAATTCAGTATTTTAAAAAATGGTTCAAATGGCTCTGAGCACTATGGGACTTAACATCTGTGGTCATCAGTCCCCTAGAACTTAGAAATACTTAAACCTAACTAACCTAAGGACATCACACACATCCATGCCCGAGGCAGGATTCGAACCTGCGACCGTAGCGGTCACGCGGTTCCAGACTGAGGCGCCTAGAACCGCACTGCCACACCGGCCGGCTCAGTATTTTATTTTAATTTTGTGGGCGGATACACCTCCTGTTCCCACACTTTTCAACTATCCTAAATGCGAAATATTGTGTGAATCATCAGTCAGTGAAGCATGTAAACTTCCTTGTGTGCGTAACTGATCTCAACTATTTGTTTTCTCCGGTTTGAACATGACAAAACAGTCTGGTATTTATAAGGGCTGTTCAAAAAGTTTCCCTTCAAAGGCCGTACAGTCCAGAATCGATATGCCACTCAGGCAGAATCGCCGTGAATAGTGAGGCAAACATCCCACCAACGCACCAGGGTGAAGATATCCGTTTGGTGTCCTGCTGCGTGAAGAGGTCTATAACTGTTTGCTGCACTTCTTCTTCAGATTGGAATCTTCTATCGTTCAAGTCCTTTTTTAAGGTGTGATACTGACATGGGAAGAGATCAAGACTACAGAACTGGCGCTCAATTGTCTCCCACTTGAGTTGACGTAACTCCTGCGTTACGACATTAGCTGTATGTAGACGTGCGTTATCATGAAATACCACTTGTCACACGGAACTTGGAGCACCATTCCATAACGTCGGTATTCGATGGACACGCTGCCCCACGCACATTCTTCATTCTCCGATGGATGTCCACTGGTCTTTGTTCTTCGACGACCAAGAAGAGAACAACAGCACGTTGGTTCTGTTTGGACGCATTTAGTAATACAGTCGCCATAGTTCACGTCTCCGCATTTACTGCACACACGTCGTAAAAACACAAATGCCACATTAACATCGGTGCGGTGCTTATATAGCTGCATCGGGATCGTACTACGTGCATATACGCTGTAGCAATGCACTCACACCGAAACTTTTTAATCGACCCTTATATATAGTCGTGTGTAGAAGACAGACCAACACTCAAGCAGGCTGATGTACTAGGCCAGTTACTGTTGGTTCCATTCTGGTCTGACCCACCTTCCTTTCGCAAGTTAGCACGTTTAGCGCCAAGTCGTAGAATCATGTCCAAGAAGTATATGCAAAAGTGGTCCAATTTTACGGATTGTATTATCGAACTGGAATTATTTGAATCATCTTCATGCAGTTGATTAGCTTTGTCTTATACAAATACTCTTTTTTTACGGGTATCTTTGTTGTTCTTTGGTCCAGTATAGACTCGAGAAGTATTTGACCAATTTTCTTGTTTTGTGTCTGCGGGCAATAAGGCTTACTTGTAATTTGAATTACTTGCCGCGGTGCTGAGGTTACACGACACTCTACGACAGAAAGAGGCCTTCACTTGGCGTTCGAAAATATCTTTCGAAGTTAGTAACACAACTTACGTTACGATAAAGTCTCAGAAAATTACTTCTTCTGTTTTCTCTTTTCGTTTTGTAACGCTCTTGGTATAACTTTTACAAATGTGATTAGAGACGTACTAACTGCCAAAGATTACAAGATGAGTTGGAGGATAGCTCAGCCCGCCTCTGTGGCTGCGCGGGGCTCCAGATAGGCCGCAGCTGGATGGATGTCGCTATTAAGGTGGCCGCCGTCATGGCGTATGCTTTACAGTTGACACCACGCTGTGCCGCAGTGGGTGGGCAGCGCCTGCTCACGCCCCGTATTACCTGTCCGTGTCCTCCTCGTCGCAGCAACCTACATTCAACAAAAAATTCAAACTGGTTTATTCCTGCACTTCATAAATGAATCCGTAAGTGACCGTTTGTAAGGCTTCTTGTAAATGACCATGCCGTCTCTAATTTCTTGGACATTTTATAGTGCGGACGTACTTATCATTCGAATTTTATATTATAAATGAGTAACGTATTTGTTACAAAAACTCAGAAATCTGCCTTTGTTCCTATACTAAGCGTTCTTCACTATTCAACTCTCTATATAAGGAAATTACTACCCTTACGTATGAAACATCTCTAAGTGTAAACATCTACCTGTATTTCCATTTTCTGATATAAATGACGAGCCCCATCAGTAAATTCTTAAATCTGAGTGCCAGAGCAGAAGTCGAAACCTGAACCTTTGCTTTTCGTGGGCAAATGCTGTACCGACTGAACTATCGAGCCACGACTGGCGACCAGTCCCCACAGCTGTATTTCTCCAGTGGTTCTCTCCTCCAATCCAAATTTCACAAAAGTTCTCCTGCGTACCTTGCTATACTATCACTTCCAGAAGAAAGGGTACTGGGGGGAAATGGACTGACACAGGTATTTCTTAAGTTATCGATGTTCTAATTAATTGTTGTTGTGTGACGTGTCTTCGGTGAGCTAAGTCATGGCAGAAGTGTGTATGTGCCAGTCGGTTGAATTGAATTAGGACATTGAGATGGGTAGGTGTGGACACGAGACAGAAAGGCGAAATGGATGATGATGATGTTTGGTTTGTAGGGAGCTCAACTCCGCGGTCATCAGCGCCCGTACAAATTCCCAACCTATGCTCAGTCCAATCTCGCCACTTTCATGAATGATGATGAAGTGATGAGGACAACACAAACACCTAGTCATCTCGAGGCAGGTTAAAATCCCTGACCCCGCCGGGAATCGAACCATGAGACCACGAGACCACGAGCTGCGGACAAGGCAGAATGGAGTTAAAGTGTTTGGTCACGTCCGTGACCAAACCGTAAACGAAGTTGCCTGACTTGTTTGTGTATCAACGCCGACTGTCCAACTTGTCCACAAGGAATGACGTTCTTGCAGTCATGTAATGCGACCTAAGAACCATAGTCGTGCAAAGATTGTAACCGACAGGAATCGGAGGCGAGTGTCACGCTTTGTCTATGCCAATCGGTTTCAAACCCGACAGGAATTGGTTCTGTCACTGGATGTAGACACATCTCAACCAGTTTCCTGGCAGAACGCCATTACCTACTGCGGGGCATCGAGCTGGACATCTTCGGTGCGCGAAACAATAAAGAAACTGGACAGTAAACTAACTAGAGCCGTGCATTGCGGTCCGACGAGTCGCGGTTTACCCTCTTTTCAAATGATGCAAGGCGACAAGTCCAACTACCGCCCAATGACAGGTTTAACGCACAGTGTAGAGTAGTTCAGAGTGGTTCAGGTCGGAGGCGGTTCTATGTCTTTCGGACGTGGTTTTCGTGCCATGACTTGGACTCACTAATTCATGTTGCCATGAACAGGAACCAGGACTTTTATTTCAACATTCTCTGTTACTAGGTGTCGCCCTTTCTTCTACATCATTATAAGTATGCTGTGGTCAGTTACATCTTGCCGGCCGCTGTAGCCGAGCGGTTCTCGGCGCTTCAGTCCGGAACCGCGCTGCTGCTACGGTCGCAGGTTGGAATCCTGCCTCGGGCATGGTTGTGTGTGATGTCCTTAGCTTAGTTAGGTTTGCGTAGTTCTAAGTCTTGGGGACTGATGGCCTCAGATGTTGTCCCATAGTGCTTAGAGCCATTTGAACCAAGTTACATCCTCAAACATGAAAACAACTGTGTCCACAGGGTTGTACGCCTAGGTTCCTTGTAACACGAATACTGAGACGACCTACCGAACTTCGACTTACGCACTAAATCATCACACGATCCCTGTCCCATAGAAAATGTCTTAGACTATTTGGAAGAGCGGGTGAAACGTAGTAATCAACATCCCACAATTTCTTAACTGTACAGGTTCTAATCACTAGTGAATAGCTTCAGCTTGGGTGTGGCATACTCGAAGAAAAAAATTTTTTTTAATCTCTTCATCGTTGAACTGATGCCATTAAAGAGGCTGGAGGCGGTGTTATACGGTATTAGCGTGACGCCTCCTGAGGGTGACAAGTTTTCTCCTGGGCGCTGAAGTTGTTTATACTAAACTGAAAGTAAGTGGAGCAGTGCAATTATTAACACACAAGAATAGTTCTCTGGCGGAATGATCTACCAGTATTTTTACAGGATTCATCCTCCTTGTTTGAGCCACCAATATTTCATATATTATTAAGTACTTCTTTTCTTTTTACCACAAGCAATAGCAAACTTCCCCATTCAACTGATTATAAAATCTGAGAAATCATTGCTTAAACATGATGAACGTGAAAACTATTTCTTATCTACTCTTATATAAAAATTACAACGGAATCTCTCTTTTATGGTTTCATGTGTATGGTATTGTCACACCTATAATATACTCGGTCTCGATGGAAAATAAAATTCCATCGAAATATGCTGCTGAATACATTACATCATACTCCAAACGACGCGTTGATAATAAGACCTACAAAACCTAGTAGATATGTTATCGCTAGCGACAAGTGGATCGCTCTTACCGAAGGGCAGACTACTTAAAGTGTTTCCATAACTATGTATTATTTGTAAACTTAGCTGTGTCGATTAATTTTTGATATAAATATTGAAGAGACCAGCTCTGTCATACTTACACCATATACAGAATTCAATGAGAAAAAAGAGTTTGTAAAATTGCATAAGATCAGTAAAGTACACGAATATTGTCGTCAAAAGGCCGTAGGTAAAGTTAACTAGTGGAAAGCATGTACTTATTATTTTATTACTTAAGAAGTTAGCGGCTATCTCTAACAAAAAACTGATAAAGGCACCAAACTTTCAGGAAAATAACCTGCGGCTTGTTAAGTACCTTACTTTTCCGCCAGGTTTTGATAAGATGGGTTTCTCATAGCCGCTTTCGCAGGTGCTTTTATCTCATTTAGTGAATTTGGCCCTCGAATCACAATCGATGACCGTTTTTTCACTTAGCTATTAACAAAATAATTATGTCTGTCTGAGGTACAGAGTCGATCTGAGGAACTATGGCTTAGACGAAGCGGTAGTTCAATTGCATTTACTTGCTGAACGTCAGTCTGACAGTGCCCGGCAATCAGAACAAGCTATAGTACTTATTCTTGAAGGGACGCAAGAGTCTCGATCATTGTATTACTCATTATATCATAATTACAGATGTACCAATAGAAGCTCTGTAATTTTGTGGTGTGTTGTATAGGGAAAAACACCTGAACAATGTTCGTCTGTTGCAGCATCATTTATGTAACAAAAAATCGTAATTTGACAATATAAGATTTAATTTTTAAAAAAATTACGCAGGGGTTTCAAAGAGTGCGCTACACATATCGTCCCACGCGAAGACATTGTGCAACAATAGTCTGCGTGGTCAGAAGAGAATATACGTTCTGCGGTTTCTGCAGACGCAGTTTTGCTGCGGAACAGATAACAGATGCATCACATTGTGCGGTTGAAATGGCACAGCAACAGGAAGCGTGCTCTAAAGTTGAAGTACGCAGCAGAGTGCGATTCCTGCACACAGATTCACGATGAGATTGTGGCGGTATGCAGCCACAGTGAAATGGCCAACATTTTGACCAAAGCCAAACGGACATGAATGTTTCTGATTGGATAATGTAGTTTTTGCACCCTGCGATTTCCATCTTTTCGGTTAGCTCAAAGAACACCTGCGGGAAAGAGATTTTCCAACAATGAGGACGTTCACACAGTGGTTCTCGAATTCCTCTGCGATCAAGGAGAGGATTTCTATCGTCGAAGAACTGAACCATTGGTAGAACGTTCCGATGGTTCTTAACAGGGACTTGATGACTAAGTTGAAAAATAGTGTTATGCATCTGTTTCACTTTGAAGTGTAGTGCAACATTCAATAAAAGTTACTGGGATTGCCATAAACATGTGTAAATTTTGTTCTGAAGTTCCTCTTAAATTACTACATTTGATGAAGCGCGGTAACAGTAAATCAGTCACTAACGGTTAGAAAGTGGTATAGATAATGCAGCGCACACGGAAATGTAAATACATTTTTCCTCTCAAGTAAATAATCCCAGAACACTGGATTCATGTATGTCTCTGCTGACGAAATAATTAATTTAATTGGGTGAATTTAACAGAATACTCATATACTTTAGTCTAGCGGTAGTATGAGAATCCTCGCGAAGTTATACTGCTAAGATGGGAAGAGAATTGTGTTACTCTTGCCTGCCTCACGTCAATTAGACTCGCGCATTCACTTGGAATTCTTAGACTGGATAATTTTCCCGTTCCAGCTTTGTACATTTCCAAAACGAGGTTTAGAAACAAACCGACGGGATAATATTTGGCCTGAGGTATAACATGTGTAACGGGAAGTCGTGTGTTGGCGTTCATGTTCCTGCCGTTGCCCGTGCATAATCACTGGACTGCTGAAGTTACGGAACCAGCTACGACCTAGTGTGTAGGCAGCTGCTAAAAGAAACGTTAAGCTGTAAATATGGCAGCTCAAATCATCTCGAAATTGCTCACAGGGTCTTAAAGATGGGAGCTGTCAAGTGTTGACAACGGACAGGACTTCCCACGCGGGTTTTGTTGATGGTCGTCGTTTCAAATAAGCTCGTTACTTCTCTGAAGGTCAGAGACAGCTTAAGGGGATCGAGACTTCATCAGAAACGAAAAGAAGCAAGTCATGCTTTTACTTCATAGTCAGACTTAATAGTAGATATTTAACTGATGTATATGTATTGATCCAGGCCCGTAAGTTTCTTTTAAAAGAACAGTAGCGCATAAATTACATACTGAAATTCGAAATGTTCACAATACATACTCATTCATTTTTCATTCAGAAGTGTTGAACGTCAGGTTCAAAGAATTACAGAAGCAAATTGTGACATTCATAGTCGTTTGTATTTCAAAGAGAATTATAATTCATGGTGATCGCTGACACAGTAAGTTTACTTAGGGCGAAGAGAGACTTAGGGGAATGTGGAGTAAGACCGGATGATGGGGTGAAAACGGGTAACGTGTTTCTGATGTTATTATTTATGCTCTCTGGTGGAGAGAGACAGAATTACACCCCACTAGTCAAGAAGAAAGGTTGACCATGTTGGCGCGTTGTTGCTGTTCAGTTCACCGAGTCTGTGAAGATAAGTTTGTTTTACGGGTACCAACTGAGTAATGTTGTTCTGCTTTTAAACTGCGATTATTTCATAGTCATTACACTTATAAAAACGCTGTTTAGACAGGAATATTACATGATTAGTAAGTATTTATAAACTAGCAAACAATGGGGATTCGCTTCGACAACAGCGTAAGGTTCTTTCGGTTCTATAACCTCTGCGTCTGTGATAAGACCAGGTACCTTGAGTGTGGGCAAGACCGGGCAGTACCCGCTCAGTCCTTCGGCAATCATACCATGGATGAAGACAATAAAAGCAATTCATACGTCTATTGCTTGTATCGTGACGGTGTATTTTCCAATTCAGAAGGAGAAGATTGGAATCAATGCGGAATATGTCTTTACTGGGCCCAAAAGAGCTGCAGTAGTGTAGATGATGGGAACTGTTACTTTACATGTTAATTTTGTGAATAACATTGTTAGTTTCATTATTGTATGTCAATCAATTCTGCTAAAATTCCACTGAAAATCTTGTTTTTCTGTATTCCCATGAAGTTATTATGTGTACCCACTCTTATCCCACTAGTTGGTGACAACCGGACGGAATGATTATTTCTATAAAAGAAATGCTTTGACTTTTCAGGACTAATATACTGTAACTAGTTAAACAATGATTACTTTTTACGAAATCTGACAATTTATAGGTTAAATAGTGTAACTCCAATGGGCCTTGGAGTATTAACCCGATATTACCCCACTTTCCCCAACTATAGTACATTACATTATCTCAGAAATACATTGATGAGCCAAAATATTATGACAATCTGTCTAATAGTGTGTTGGTCCATCTTTGAAACGCAATAAACATGCGATTCGACATGTGCTTAGTAGGTTTCCGCAGGTATGTGGGACCGGATGTCAATGTACATGTCTCGCAGTTCTCTTAAATTACGGACCGGTGATTTTTGGGAGCTGAGATGTCGCCCGACAGCGTCTCACATGTGTTCGGTCGAGTCGAGTTAAGATCAGACATTTTTGGCAGAAAAATAGCAACGTGAGTTCCTTATCACGCTCGTTAAACCACTATACTATTAGCATGATTATGGGCTTGCGACACAGACAATTATCCTGCTGGAAGATGCAGTCGCCATATAGGAAGACACCACGCGTGAAGGCATGCAGGTGGTCCGCAATAATGTTCACGTAGTTCACAGCTGATATGATGTCTTCAATTACTACCACAGGTCGCATGGAAGCCTTGGAGTCTGTCGCCCATACCGTAATACTGTCCCCACCGGCCTGCATCCGTGAAGCTTTGCATCTTTCGTGCAGCCGTTCGCCTGGATGACGACCTATCCGGTCACGAACATCGATCTGGTGTAACAAGAAGCGTGATTTATCCGACAAGGTCACACGTTTCCTCTCATCGCCCAGTATCGCTGATCTTGTTCCAATAGCGATCGTAATTGTCGAGTTCGTTGGATTAATATGGAAATACATAAAGGTAGTGTGCTGCGGAGCGCCATGTTCAACAGTGTGCTCCGAACGGTGTGCTCGGCAACACTTGTGTCAGCACCAACGTTGTCTTCAGATCTTCCACAGATCGCCACCTATCCTGCTTCATAGAAAGGGCAGGCCTCTGACTTCCACTTTCTATGATGAGACGTGGACGCCAAACATTTTGTTGCCTTCTCGTGATTTCACCTTCCTTCAACCACTTTCCGCAGATGCTCACATTAGTGACACCGAGTAGGTGATCCGCTTCGCCGTTTTCAAGATACTCTTTAACAAGCGGCGGGCCATTATATTCTGCCCTTTGTCAAAGTGGATTACATCAATGAATTTCCCCGTTTGTGGCCAATATAGTTGTATGTATGTATTAAACTGGGGACCTAGAAACGAGACTTCGCCCCGGTGTAGCCCTCAGTGGTTCACAACCCCACAACAGACGACAGCAGTCCACCCACCCCACCGCCGCCCCACACCGAACCCAGCGTTATTGTGTGGTTCGGCCCCCAGTGGACCTCACCCCCCCCCCCTACCTCCCCTCCCCGAGAACGTCTCATACCAGACGAGAGTGACCACAAATGTTTGCGTGGTAGTATAATTATGCTGCACGCGTACGTGGAAACGTTGTTTACGCAGCAATCGCCGACACAGTAGAACTGTAGCGGAATAAGGGGAACCAGCCAGCATTCGCCGTGGTAGGTGGAAAACTGCCTTAAAAACCATCCAC
This sequence comes from Schistocerca nitens, assembly GCF_023898315.1. Taxonomy (NCBI): domain Eukaryota; kingdom Metazoa; phylum Arthropoda; class Insecta; order Orthoptera; family Acrididae; genus Schistocerca; species Schistocerca nitens. The sequence continues at coordinate 717,944,504 of NC_064616.1, forward strand.
ATGCCGGCCGGCACACCGGACCTCGACACTAATCCCACTCGTGAAGCAGCGCCTTAGACCGCGCGGCTAGCCGGGGGGGGGGGGGGGGGAGGGCCATTATAGTTGCTATAATGATTCCCTATTCGTATCTGGTCCGCTTATATAAATTCCTTATCATGTCACGTGCCGACAGCGCCAATAGCCGACATTCATTTACACGGTTGGCAGTGAAATGAAATGTCCGTACGGCTTATTTGGACGTTAGTCCCGTTTTGGAGATTTCTGTGGCCTGGTGCAAGTCTTTTTATTTGACGCCACTTCGGCGACTTGCGTGTCGATGATGATGAAAACACATAGCGCACAGTTCCCGACAGAAGACAATCTCCGACCTGGCTCGGAATCTAACCCGGGCTCCTCGCTTGGAATTCAGCCTCGCTGACCACTCATCTACGGAGGCTGACAACAGGTGTGAGTTGTGGGTCCAGAGCATTGGCACTGGCACTAGCAAACCAATGACACGCGTAACGAGCGTGCATAGAATCCAAACACGAGAAGCGCTTGCGGTTCATAGTGACGTCTAGGACAGTATATGCCGTAGTTGTTCCCGTAACGTCAGGTACCTGTCCCACATACGTAGATATGCGTAAGAAAGCAGGAGCACGGTGTTTAAAGAAACACATCGTTGGACTGCTGTAACCTGTAACACCTGACTCTGGAATGGTACTGAATCAGGGGCAATATCAACGCAAGAAGAGTATTGCACCTCTGCCACATTTGTAGGAGAGAGAAACTACGACTCACATGGGTGGAACATTTTCTGATACTGAATGGTCTCTTCCAATCTTATTTTAAGAGAATACATAAGATTGGAAGAGGAAGGGCCCGGTGCACCATTCTGTGAATACTAAGGAGTTGGTGAAATTGAGTATCAAATATTAGGATAGAGTTTAAGCCAAAATGCAGATGAAGATATACGTTTTTTCCAGGTTTCAGTGTACTTGAAATAATAAGTGAAGCTCTCTGGGGAAAAGGAAAAGGAGCAGGGATAAATATTCATAAAGGCAGAAACGAACACAGTTGGAGATTGAGATCAGAGATGCAGCACAGGAAAGCAAAAGGTGTCTGGTCAGTAACCATTGTCCGGTGGAACACAGGCTTTGTAAGTAGGCTGTTTATGTTTTCTTATTGGCAATGTTACGTAGCGCTCTGTATGAAAATCACTGGCTGTGCTGTGTGCAGTCTGTGGCTAGTTTGCATTGTTGTCTGCCATTGTAGTGTTGGGCAGCTGGATGTGAACAGCGCGTAGCGTTGCGCAGTTGGAGGTGGGCCGCCAGCAGTGGTGGATGTGGGGAGAGAAATGGCGGAGTTTTGAAATTTGTAAGACTGGATGTCATGAACTGCTATGTATATTATGACTTTTGATGACTATTAAGGTAAATACATTGTTTGTTCTCTATTAAAATCTTTCATTTGCTAGCTATGCTTATCAGTAGTTAGTGCCTTCCGTAGTTTGAATCTTTTATTTAGCTGGCAGTAGTGGCGCTCGCTGTATTGCAGTAGTTCGAGTAACCAAGATTTTTGTGAGGTAAGTGATTTTTTAAACGTATAGGTTAATGTTAGTCAGGGCCATTCTTTTGTAAGGATTTTTGAAAGTCAGATTGCGTTGCGCTAAAAATATTGTGTGCCAGTTTAAGCACAGTCATGTATAATTTTTCTAAGGGGACGTTACATATGAATGAAAGATTTTAATAGAGAACAAACAATGTATTTACCTTAATAGTCATCAAAAGTCATAATATACATAGCAGTTCATGACATCCAGTCTTACAAATTTCAAAACTCCGCCATTTCTCTCCCCACATCCACCACTGCTGGCGGCTCACCTCCAACTGCGCAACGCTACGCGCTGTTCACATCCAGCTGCCCAACACTACAATGGCAGACAACAATGCAAACTAGCCACAGACTGCACACAGTACAGCCAGTGATTTTCATACAGAGCGCTACGTAACGTTGCCAATAAGAAAACATAAACAGCCTACTTACAGCTTGACACGAGGCAGCTGCATTAACTTCTTGCAGTTTGGGTCTCCATCCTCTAAAAATTCTTTAAATTACGTCATTTTTTCGCTTTTGGCGGCAAATGTTTTTATTGCGCGATTTCATTTTCGGCCTGTCTGCCGTTCTCGAACATCTAAAAACCTGTTTCTTTACCATAACATGGCGTCGAATTTTGCATATATATGGGCATTAGCAGACTGCAGTTTTCTTGTACGTACTGGTGTTCTATTCTTTTTTTTCTGTTGCGTGGTATTATCAGTCTGTAGACGCTTGACAATGGCACATAGGCTGTGCCTTCAACAGTGCAATAATAACCGTTAAAGCCAAAAGCGGTAAATGAAGTCATTTAATGAGGCAGCTGAACACGGGATATCTACCGAAGCCACAATGAGAGCAAGACCGGCGTAAACTGCTACCTTCAGGACAAGTAGACGTCACTGCAATAGATAAAGAAGGTTAACAGATCACTTATTCCTATATTGTCTTTCTGTATCATTTGCATATTTATTTTGTGGCAGCAGTAGATTTTAATTCGTTTCTCTCACAAAGTCATTGCCACTGTGCTCTTTGTTTTCATTCTTAACCCGTAGGTTTGATCCTTTTGTTTTTCATTACCCTTTCATTATAATTTACTTTATTACAAATAGAATTGCGTCATTTTTTTGTATTAAGTGAAAACCACAATTTTATCAAATATTGCTCAAGTACCTCTCTAAATTGTTGTGAAGTACATGTTATTAGCAGCAACGGTAAAATAAAAGTTGTAGATTGTTGCAATTTTCATAGCATTATAAGTACACATACTTCAAAATATGGAGCGCCTAATACTACCGTATATGATGCTTCCATCTTTAGTCGTAGTAACGTAGAAACACAACGTGACAACAGGAGGAATGATATGTGAGGCACTCAGAGGATAGACACATAGGCCACAACCAAAATATCACTGAAACATATTCACCGGCATATCAGTTTAAAAAAATTAGGGACCAGTTTGTTGATACAGTCATTGCAGAATGTTTGACTTTGTTGCCGGAGCCACAACTTCACCTCTGAATGAACCGCTTCATCACTCTCGAAGGTGTACGTTAAATTTTGAAAACAGATGAAAATCAGATGGAGCTAACGCGGGACTGCATGATCGATAATAATCGACGACAGTGAATACAAGGAGTCGGATTGTTATAGATATTTCAGAGCTCGTGAGTGGTCTGGTATTGTCATGCTGAAGGAGACGGTACTCCATGCGTGGACGAACTCTTTGAATTAGAAACTCGATTACAGCAGGCTCTTTTTCACACATCGACATAATTACGTTGCACATTTCCACGTTACACGCTACAATTCGGATACCTCTAACGGCAGAGGGTTGCAACTTGCGTCAGTGAAGCGGGAAAATCGAACGAATAATAAGCATTACATACCGATAATGGGAAACGACTAAAAAAATCGGAGTCATTACTTTTCAGCAGACCCTCGTAATATGCGTATTATTACCTATATTTCATGACTGACGCACTTCCGCATGTGGAACCTTATTTCTTCATCAAGCAGGTGATAGATGTTTATTATGTTATTATTTATTTATTATGTTTCTTAGACGGCGTTTAACGTAATTTCCTTAATGAGATTATGAAAGAGAGAACACTAGCTCAGTTGAATGGGACTGCAAAAAGAATTTGCCGTAGTCTTGTTCAATCAACCACCTCGGCATGTGTCTACTGATTTTCAGAAATTGAGAAAAAATTTAACCAGGATAGCTACCCGGTGATTTGAATTTGTTTCCACCTGCATATGAGATTAGTTCATTTCCTCAGTACCTGGACAATATTATGCAGAACCGCCGCAGATATCTAAATTGAATAGTCAACAAAACACGTCCATAGCTGTTCAGAGTCACTGCGTGCTACATTCCGGTTTTGAACAATACCCTCGGAATTACCAGCAACTGTCTTTTGACGTTAATTATGCCTCCTGTGTAAGTCAGCTAGGCTTGGCTTAATGTTTTACAGCCGACGCAGACAGTTGTGCTCGCAGTGCGATTGTGTATGATCGTGGTTTCAAACCTAATTAAATATACGACCGAGCGTAAGAGCGCCAAATATCTCATCAATTGTGCTGCAGCCCTCGTTTTGGCACTAGTGGTGGCTGACACCACGAGCCCCAGATACATTTGTTTTCGCGCTAACGGCTTTCCTGTGCTAATAATAATACTTTCAGGTTGGTATCATTAAGTTTCAGCTAGGTTTTGACGTATTTACGGGCTCAGTTCTGCAGAAATCTTTCCCGTGCTTGCTTCTGGCGCTGTCCCCACTGAGCTATGAGTGGCAAAACAGCACTTCGTGTCGACACTCAACGATACCGTCACTACGCTCGTTCTCCATTCTTTTCTTAGTATTATTTTGGGCTTCTTGAGTTATCTCTGCTCTGCTCATCATCTTTCAAACATTTCTTTATACTGGCATATTTGTAACAGCCAAGCGTTTGAACGTACTCTAATATTGCCCTTTATTATTATTTTTTTTCTTTTTTCATCCCTTGGAAAGCGAATACTATAAGAAAACGTTACAGTGTCACAAATAATCTTTTCTTGAGTATTTCATGTAGATTCTCCTCCTGTGTTACAAACCAAAATGATTTCGTTTAGTACAAACTCTTAATACAGTTTCGTAACGTTGCATTTGTAATCTTCTGCTACCTTCTTTCGACTTTTCGATACGTCCACTCGTCATATTCAAATGATTATTCTCTCTGAAAGCAAATAATTATCCCTTTGATGTTTATCGTTCTATGGAAAGAGGGAATAGTAGAGGAGAGACGTGATATTTTGATAAGAGTTGTTGATGGAATCAGCGCCTTCCTTTGGAAGAAAACATTCTGATTTTTGACGTTAAGCGATAAAACAGGAGGATATTACTGTTTAACGTCCCGTCGACAACGAAGTCATTAGAGACGGAGCACAAGCTCGGATTACGGAAGGATGGAGAAGGAAATCGACCGTGACCTTTCAGAGGAATCATCCGGGCATTTGTTTGAAGCGAAAATCTAAATTAGGATGGCCGAACGCGGGTTTGAACCGTCGTCCTCCCGCACGCGAGTCCAGTGTGCTAACCGCTGCGCCACCCAGCTCGGTAGATAACAAAAGAGAAACAGGACTGGTGGTCTCATGCGCGCATCCTTTTTCCTATGACAGAACACCTAGTTTCACACTACGTTGCAAATTTCAGTATTTAGGCAATTCACGGAAGAGGCAAACCAATTGTTATCCCCACTGGCTGAACCTGTCTTCACTATTTTGTCACATGTATTGACTTTCTAGACAATAACTTTACATCTTTTGAAAACGTCTTTTTCCACGTTTCATGTGAAAGGGTTATTTTTCTAGATGTTAATGTTCGTATTAATTGGAGAGTTGGTTTTCCTAGGGTAGCACATCCACATAATTCTCTTTTTCTAAGTTGTGTCAAGTTTCTTTCTTTCTCCATCCCTTCCAACTGAGTCAGTGCTTCGTCTACGAGGTGTGGCTAGAAAAAAACCGGACTAGTACTGGTGAAACAATAAAACGAATGCAATAAGGCTGAAAGTCGCGTGGCCTGTCACGTGACTCTCGCTCCGCCTACTGCTCGAGTTTCATCTGCCTCCTGCACTCAGTCTGCCCGTGGCGTCTGTTTTAAGTAGTTGACGTTTTGTCTGTGCGTCGGAAAATGTTGAGTGTACAGAAAGAACAGCGTGTTAACATCAAATTTTGTTTCAAACTAGGAAAATCTGCAAGTGAAACGTTTGTAATGTTACAACAAGTGTACGGCGATGATTGTTTATCGCGAACACAAGTGTCTGAGTGGTTTAAACGATTTAAAGATGGCCGCGAAGACACCAGTGATGACACTCGCACTGGCAGACCATTGTCAGAAAAACTGATGCAAACATTGAAAAAATCGGTAAACTTGTTCGACACTTTCCTTGTCAACTCCTGTTAACTCAGACACTGCTCTGATTGTTAAACGGCGATCTTGTCGAACAAGTTTTACAAGGCTAAAATCTGATTTTTCTGTTACAGTTACGTAATAGTACACCACTTGATGACGAGACTAAATATAGATATTGTTTCCTTTTCTGAAGTGAGTATGAATTCAAAGAGCTAAGGCTCCGTACGCTTAAAATATAATTATTCACTCAGAAACATGGACCTGCGTCTTTTCTTTAAATTTTGTTTTTAATGTACTGCATTTCTTTAGCTAAGACATCGTGACCTGCATGCGTTTCTCTGTAAACAGCCTTTAATTGCGCTTACAAAAATACAGCTGTAAATGAAAGTGTATTTGAATAGTAAATGTTTTATGTAATAGAAAAGATGCCGCATATATATATATATATATATATATATATATATATATATATATATATATATATATATATATATATATATTAGCAGCCTCAAGGAAACGATCTATAAACCAAAATACGTTGTGCAGAGATATGGTGATTTGAACCATTTCCTACCTAGTACGAGTCCAGTTTCTTAATGAGTAACCTGTTTCGTTCGATGTTTCATACGCAGTAAATTTTTACTTTATGCTGATTTCATTTCGATTTAAACTTATATTTTAGTTCTGTAAGGAGTTATACAGTTGTATTACTGGTGCACCGAGAGCTAAATAACACCAACACTGACTCCCTACACATGATGGATGCCATATGGCCTTCCCTCCTATGTAAATTTTTAAATTCCCTATATGTACCTGTTATTTCATCTGAGATCTTCAGAAATAGAATATGTGTGTCTGTTGTAGAGATCGGCTTGTCGTCTAAAGATACCGTATGCAGTTCACTAGCTTCACATGGCATGTTTTTCACACATCCATTAACTGGAGCGAAAGAAAAGGTTTTTTACTATCTTCTACCAGCTTCAATAAAGCACTGCAGCAGGATTTTCTGCGTAATGGATTCTCTGCAGTAATGGTCTCTTCTTTAACGGCTCTTTATCCACCTTCAATTCGTCTCTAACACGTAATTAATTTATTCAGTGTTCCGTAGATTCCATCAAGAAGGCGAACCTTCACAGATTTGTAATGAACACTGAACCCAAAAAAAGGACCATTTGTTTTGTAGAACCATGAGTAAATCTGGGACATACAACATTGTTTCTCTTGGGTTTGCAACCTGGAAACGTTTTGTCGACATGTGTTATATTTACATTCATCACACGGATTGCAATTAGGCTCGTACTGCACAATATCTGATTCTTACCTCACCCTGTGGCAGGTAACTGTCTGCGTGGAACAACACTTCTACAACAAAAGCAGGTAGGTACACAGAAATTAAAATTAGGCAGTATGCGGTGGAAGTGGGCAAATACCTGTGAGGCTACGTTACCGACCTGGCGGCCGTTTTGGAAGTTGCTATCGTGAATATAATTCATTATTTTCAGGTCGAAACAGATCCATTTGACATATAAACCAAACAGAAAATTACGTGAGAAAACAATGGTGTCATTCATTTCAGCATAGCTTTATTTAATTTGTTCAGAACAAGTAAAATGCTGGTGATATCACATAAAGGGTATATGATGTGCTCTATGTATTGTCCAGCACGTTGTAAGGTCGTAGTTATCCGCTGGACCTGTTCCTCAGATACTTTAACCAACACATTTATCGGAAGCAAAGGCATCGACAGGTCGTTCTCTGAGCTTTGCAAAGTTTCTCGTTCTCAACACATACACAGATGCTTTCACATGTTCCCTGAGGTAGAAGTAATGAACTTAAATATCTTACTGAAAGATGTCAGACATCGGTTGTTATTGCGTCTTGCGTAGCCGTTTTCTTTTGTCCAGTTTTCGATTTTCCTGGACAGAGCCAGTTTCGCGGAATTTCGCAAGAAATTTCACCTCCTGAGTGAGGACAATGGGCAGTCTGTGTCGGTGCCGTTGGTTAAAATCCTTCGACATAATACGGGTGCTCCTGTCTCCTGGTGTTAGGGCGATCTGAGAGAATTCAGCTTAACACCATCAGCTTTCACACCACATGTAACGAATAAACATCAGTTATAACTCTAAAATGCATAAAGTTACACTGACATGGAAGGTCTTTTTTCGTGCAATTCTGCGTCTGTTTGATATGTCACATGATATCCTTTCGATTTGAAAATAACGAATTACATCCGAGATGGCGGATTTCAAAATGGGCGCCATGTTGCTAACAAAGCCTCACAGATTTTTCACCCCTCCCACCTCATACAACATGGTTTGGAGAAAAATATGGAAATACCAAAAATATAACACATTACCATGCCCAATATGGAGTAGGAAAATCGTTGCCATTGAAAACGGCTCCAGAATTGGTAAACACAGATCCCGTATGGTTTTCAGGGGAATCTTATACCATTCTTCCTAAAAAAATACTGGCAAGTTCAGGTAAAGATGATGGAGGTGGATAGTGATCACACATCCTTATCTCCAAAGCAGAACACGAAGACTCAATCACATTGAGATTTGCTGACTGTGGTGGCCAAGAAAGATGCTAAAATTCATCCTCGTGCTCACAAATCCAATCCTGGACGATGTGAGCTCTGTGAACAGGTGCCATGTCGTCTTGCAACAAAACATAAACATTGTGAAACAAACATTGTACCATGGGATGGAATTGATCAGCCAAAATGGTCACATTAACCTTTGCAGTAACGTGACCTTGCAGACTAACCATGGACCCCATGGAATACCACTATATTGTCCAAATCATCACCGAACACCCGCCATATTTCACTCTTCCATCCCGCCTTACAATTCCCAGCTTATGGAGCTCCCTTCGTGTTGTGTTGTTGCTAACAGGGTTCGCGAGTGCGACATTCAGTCCTGCATTGACTTTTGCAGCTGCCGCCCTCTTACTTTCCGTCACAATTCTCTTCAATGACTGATCGTCCGCCTTGTGACTTAGCGGATGATGTTTTTCCGCTTTCGCTGAATGCGGTATGAATCTTCGATAGGCTGCCTCTTGAAACACCAAACACTTGGGCTATCTTGGTTACGGAAGTACCCAGCATACATTCGAATAACAACAATTTCGCCACATAGCTCCGACATAACTCACTCTTAACTACACAGAACATTGCACAGGTCAAATACAACAGTTCAATGTGCAGGTGCCTAATGTTCAAGTATGGATTTTTCGCGGTGTTTCTATATTTTTAACCAGTCCCTGTACTGGACTATAAATTTCTGTTTATCCTTCTTTATTTGTTTTAGAAGTGTTGTTCTACCTCTATGGATTACTAAATATGTTACTTGTAAGTAAGACTGTGTGAGTGGTTTCATGCACACTGGGTGTGCCCATATATGGCTACATCCCTGAGTGCCCGCACAACATAATGAACAAAATAAATAAGTATAATGTATGGAGTTGCTATTCTTTTTTGGCAAGGTGAGTGTACTGCACGGTGCTCCTGTCCTAGTGCACTGGCACCGGATGGATGGTCGTACCACGCCCTGGTCCCACGCAGGCGATTATGGTCCATCGTTATTTGCATCTGTGAGTGGCATGCGCCTTCTTTTGAGCTCTAAGTGCTGCACAAACGTTTCGCTCGTAATTCAGTCCGGCCTTTACGCTCACAGATGCAAAATAACGGAGGAGTTTAAAGCAATTTGAATTCATAAATTACATTGTCGGAGAACAGTCTGCGTTTTACTCCGAATTTATACGTCACATTTGTCTTTCAACTTGTGTTGTGTATACTTAAACCCCTCAGTCAAGCCATAAGGCACTGGGCGACACTCACAAGCAGAAATAAAATAAGTAAGATGATCAGCTTGTTGATGAAAACAAATGGAGGATACATTTTGAAGTCTTGATGGCAGTTGTGTCCTAACACTGTCTAAAATGAATTACGAATTTACCGAAAAATGACTAAGAGCAAGATCTGAAGATACCGGTCAATGGTGGGGACACTGTAACTAAGATTGCCAAATCATATTTTCAATATTTAGTAGCTTCACTCTGTCCATGACATACATTCCTTATCTTCCATCACTACTGGTAAACGCTAGAAACACACAGTAATTTGAAAGTGACCTACTGCATTCCTTCACCAATCAGTAACGAATGAGATTAGCATGTGAAGTCGCGTGACTTGTAACATTATAGAACTAGAAGTATCAACCAAACGTTAACGTATAAAGTGTTGTGTGACATTTCACAGTTTACATTTGTCATTTGAAAGAACCAACATTATCCGAAAAGTGATATTCGCTTCCTATGACATTGTGGATGCCTTCATGTGGTGCATGGAAAAATTTCCAATTTCAATCTTCTTCCCTATAACATATCACAACTAGGCTACACGAGAAAGTGCGGGAAGTGTCAAACATGAGGTTCAGTAATGACATGAGTACCTTACACAACCAGAATAATTAATATGTGACATCAGACAGTTAACCATATAAAAGGTTTACACAGCATACATTTCACAATTCAAAGACGTCTTTTTACTTTCCTCTCTCTTTTCTTCTGTCATTGTACCTTCCATTGCGCTTTCTACTTCCCACTGTCGTCGTAAATATTTTTCTTTGGTTTGGCCCTTCTATAAACGCAGTGATCAGAATATTGGAGTTTTATTCAGAATGCATGGTACCAAAATTGCCATCCACATTTTCAGATTCATGTTTTCTATGTTTTCTCCACATCAGGAAAGGCTAATATTAATGCTGGGATGATTCTTCTGCATAACTCGCGGACGATTTCTTACACCATCCTTGTCCAACTGCAAGTGTTCCATTTCTGTTGACAACGCTGTTGACGGCACTCTAGTGTCCGCCTATCCTTCGCCCTTCAATAGGTGTATACACGTACGTACGACAGGAATTTTATGTTTTATTCATTAGTTTGTCTTCAACCCCCAATTTACAAGAAAATGTGTGAAGCCGCTCGGGCATCGAGGCAGGCAGATTTCTAATGCTTCTACACTGGTGTGCTAAACTTGAGGATGAAAGTAATTTTCGCATATGTCATTGCCTAGAAGCATAACCCAATGAAACTTTAACCATACAAATATACGGTTGCTACAGTATAGTATACAAAGTAGTACGCAATGAGACGAAGAGTAATAACACTTTTATTCAAAGACATTAAAACATTGAAATCACAGCGATTCATGACATTCCAATGAAAATTACAAATGATGGGCCATGTTTGTCAACAGGATGTGTGATCACCACAGAAGGCACTGCATGCTGTACAACGTGCTCTTATGTGGGCCACATGGCTGGTGAGAGTTTCTTGTGGTATGGCGTACCATTTCTCCACCAGCACTCTTGACAACTGCTGACTCATTTTTGATGCACGTGGACGTGTAGCAATACGTCTCCCCAACGCATACTTGATGGGATGTAACTCGGGGAACAGGCAGGCCGGTACTTTCGCTCAATACCATCTTGTTCCAAGAGCTATACCATCTGCGCAGTTCATTGCGGTCGCGCATTGTCAATCTTAAGTCTGAAGTCAGTGCCGAATGTATCCCTGATAAGACGCACGCTGGGAAGGAGTACAGTGTCGCAGTAACTTTGACCAGTGAATTTATCCTGCTCAAAGATTTGGAGGACAGCACGCCCATGCAATATTATTCTTCCCCCCTACCATAACCCCATATCATCAAAATGATCGTGTTCGACAATGTTCCTCGATGTATTAAGTGTTCCCATCTCTCGCCATATATGGGTTCGTCCTGCATTGTCGAACCATACTTTGGTTGGAGAATTGAGCGATCTTACCAACTGCCATTACATCTACATCTACCGGGTGATCAAAAAGTCAGTATAAATTTCAAAACTGAATAAATCACGGAATAATGTAGATAGAGAGGTACAAATTGACACACATGCTTGGAATGACATGGGGTTTTATTAGAAACAAAAAATGCAAACGTTCAAAAAATCTCCGACAGATGGCGCTTCATCTAATCAGAATAGCAATAATTAGCATAACGAAGTGAGACAAAGCAAAATACAATGTTCTTTACAGGAAATGCTCAATATGTCCACCATCATTCGTCAACAATAGCTGTAGTCGAGGAATAATGTTGTGAATAGCACTGTAAAGCATGTCCGGAGTTATGGTGAGGCATTGGCGTCGGATGTTGTCTTTCAGCATCCCTAGAGATGTCGGTCGATCACGATACACTTGCAACTTCAGGTAACCCCAAAGCCAATAATCGCACGGACTGAGGTCTGGGGACCTGGGAGGCCAAGCATGACGAAAGTGGCGGCTGAACACACGATCATCACCAAACGACGCGCGCAAGAGATCTTTCACGCGTCTAGCAATATGGGGTGGAGCGCCATCCTGCATAAACATCGTACGTTCCAGCAGGTGTTTATCAGCCCGGCTGGAGATGATGCGATTCTGTAACGTATCGGCGTACCTCTCACCCGTCACGGTAGCAGTTTTTCTGTCCAGCGCCATCTGACATTTTGTGAACATTGTTTTTTTTTTGTTCTAATAAAACCCCATGTCATTCCAAGCATGTGTGTCAATTTTTACCTCTCTATCTACATTATTCCGTGGTTTATTAAGTTTTCAAATTTATACTGACTTTTTGATCACTCTGTACATCTACATCCACATCCATACTCCGCAAGCCACCTGACGGTGTGTGGCGGAGGATACCTTGAGTACCTCTATCGGTTCTCCCTTCTATTCCAGTCTCGTATTGTCCGTGGAAAGAAAGATTGTCGGTATGCCTCTGTGTGGGATCTAATCTCTCTGGTTTTACCCTCATGGTCTCTTCGCGAGATATACGTAGGAGAGAGCAATATACTGCTTGACTCCTCGGTGAAGGTATGTTCTCGAAACTTCAACAAAAGCCCGTACCGAGCCACTGAGCGTCTCTCCTGCAGAGTCTTCCACTGGAGTTTATCTATCATCTCCGTAACGCTTTCGCGATTACTAAATGATAATGTAACGAAGCGCGCTGCTCTCCGTTGGATCTTCCCTATCTCTTCTATCAACCCTATCTGGTACGGATCCCACACCGGTGAGTAGTATTCAAGCAGTGGGCGAACAACTGTACTGTAACATATGTCAATGGAAACGCTATTTTTAAAAAAATTATACGGAAGCAAATTCAAGTATCACGAAATATAGTGGATGACAGTCTGGAAATTTACGCTAATGTAGTAAAATCATGTTCACTTATCAGTTACCAGTCGAAAAAGGTAGCAGACATTGAATCCGATATGATATCACATGAATTACACACACCGATATCAGTGCAGAGGCCTCACATTGTTGCGTTGCAAGACAGCTTAGGCAATTTGCCCCACTTTGTACGTACTGTATGACACGCAAAGGCTAAAATACTTTGTCGTAATCTTGCTCTTGTAAAATGGAATGTCACGTCAATACGAATATGGGAATAGAATCGGCAAACCACGTTGAAATCCAGTGCTAAAAAACTATCTACTCGAAAAGCAGCCTCGACGTCACCAACGCAAGAATATTGTCTTGTCGGTTCGCTTTAAAATACCCTATCGAATAGTTAGCTATGTAATCCGGAACACTGGCTCTCAGTTCGGTGGTAATGAACTTTATGTCGCCTTCTCTTCTCCTTGTAGACAGCGCTCCGGCGTTGGAAATGCTTTCCTCGAGCGGCACTAATCTAGCTTGCTCTGGGACGAGTTCCACTCCATCACCGAAATTTACTGACAACGATTGCGGAAGGAGTTGTGTCGGGGAATATCTCTTTAGGCGGTCCAATAACCGACAGCCACGAAACCACCGTATGTTCGCTAATGCTAGAAGAAAAGGACTCAAAATATAAATCCATAATTTAGGTAAAGAATTTCACTCTTAGAGCCTCTGACGTTCGACAGAAAATCCTGTCTAGAGTAATGCACTATCCGCTATAGAATTCAGCCTTTGTGGAGAAACTTTCTTTCTGTTTCTTGTAACAATTATTTACTGCAGAAACCATTTTGCACAATCATTGTAAAAGTAGAGTATCCAACTGAATCTTAATGATGGCTGTAATTGGTACTCACAATTATTCAACTGCAGATGGCTAATTATAAGTTGTTTCCAACCTACGAGGAGGAGGATATTAGTGTTTAACGTCCCGTAGACAACGAGGTCATTAGAGACGGAGCGCAAGCTCGGGTGAGGGAAGGATGGGGAAGGAAATCGGCTGTGCCCTTTCAAAGGAACCATCCCGGCATTTGCCTGAAGTGATTTAGGGAAATCACGGAAAACCTAAAGCAGGATGGCCGGAGACGGGATTGAACCGTCGTCCTCCCGAATGCGAGTCCAGTGTGCTAACCACTGCGCCACCTCGCTCGGTCCCAACCTGCGGTTTGCAGAGGTCCAATCTACAAAATACTATAGTCGCTCCCGTATCATTTATCTGTCTACAACGCGTAAGGGTTTGATGAAATCTCTCAGGCTTAATAAAATCTGTAAGATTTTAATCGGCGTCTGTTTCAATGAGTGTTGTATGTTTCTAGCGTTGAGTAGGATGAAGATATATTCACGGTTTCTGGAGTAGTATGTGTTATACACAGTCTTCAAGTACACTAAATACCTGTAGAATACTTGTAAAATGAGTCTTTTGTTTTCCATTATACTATTCGACGTGAACTACTGTGGGCAAATGACAATCTTGGATTAACCAAGTCTTTATTATTGCGACACTGAGTATCGATGAAGCGTTGACACCTTCAGTATCCACTACTGCCTCCCGTTGTTCATTGACAGTACTTCGTCAATTTTGACGGTATTGCTTGTCAATCAATATGGTTACATAAACGAACACACATTCCTGATCACCCAGTTTGACGCAATCTCAAGAGATAAATGCAATTGAATATACTTTCAGAAAGTAAGATAGCTGCAGGTTATGTGTTTTCATATAGCCAAGCCATCATATAGCCTATCCTACGTTACAATGTCCTGAGAGCAATGGGTTATTTTGAATTTATTTGCACACGATGACTGTTCGAATGTAACATCTCAAGTTAGTATGCAGGAAATTAGTAAAATAATAATAATTTTATACGAAGATTCCAATCACTATTTTTCAAGTTTGTTACGAATATATTACTCGAATCCATGAAAAATTTAAAAAGTTAGAATGGAATAAGTGTATACGTAGTCGAATCGTTTACTCGAAGAACATTGTAACTAGCAGAAATCAAATTAGACAACAAAACAAAAAAGTTTAATGCTTATCTATTTGGGCTTTCTCGATACATATATGTGAGGTAAAAGCCACTCTGCGTGTATTTGAAAGTTATTACACAATGTTATATGTCATCTTTGAAAAAAATTGACTGTTTTAATTTTCTTAGACGAACAACGTTGTATCTGCGAATTTACAACGTTATACTGCTGAAACACACAGGTTTTTCTTTATTACTGATCGCTGAAACCGATATCTTGTTTTAGGAGCGAAACAGGTGGAAACACACCATGGTTTATGCAGTACAAACATACACAGACAGCAGAAAAGTCATGAAAAATTTAACACAATTTCTATTGAAATTACACTAATCACGTACATTCAGTATTATATTTTCAGTCCTCAATCAATGATCTTCACCAGAACGCCGTGCATGTCCATTATTCATTTGGTAGTGTTTGATAGTAATCCAGTTTTCGGCTGCGATGTATTGGGACACCTCAAGTAAATCTCTCTTCTTGTCGCTTTTGATTGACAACAGCTTTTCGTACAAGATAGGGAAAACTGAAATGTTGGATGAGAACAGATTTCTTTTCCCAATACCTCACAGTTTCTTGCAATACTCTGACATACCAGTGATCTTTATGACTTTGTCTTCCCCTTAATATAGTAGGTTCGTAAGACGAAATTTATAAGCCGTCATGGTGAGTTTTTTGAATGAACTCCTATACAACACTTGGTCTAGTGCCCAAAGATCTCAATATCTTCTGATTCCACATTCAGACGAGAAATCTGTGATCCTTGGCGTTGGCAATGACTGGAATCCGGTAGTTTGGGTGATAAACGTGAAAGAAGCTTTTGTTTCCTTCTATAAGGGCAAAATCTCTGTCGCACGTTAAGAAACTATTCCTAGTAACAAGTAATTTCTAGTCCACAACAGTGAGTGTTTTTGGGAGGGAGGGGGAGTGGGGTGTGGTCCACAGTCTCAACGTGTTTCGAGAACGAAAACATGGTCCAAGTAGGCTGTAAGCAGTTTATTACCCGTGCAATCACCTAATTGCTACCGTGGGTCATTTTTAAGCACATGTTTTAAGTTTCCGCTTCATTTCACATATTTATTAAACCGATATTACAGTTTCAACTAAGTGTTACACTACTATATTAGAAGTCTGCAAATATTTAGCACATACAACTTTTCGGCTATGCGAATTATGACGAAAGTTTTTGCACAGTTAATAGCAGTTACAAAGTTGTTCCACTCACCCCAGTAGGTGGCACTTTTCCGTTAACAGAATCATGTCTTCCCGATGTATAAGTGCATCAACTATCCATCTGTGCCTTGCGTTTATTGTCTTTCCATTCACAGACGCAAACTTTGCTTCCTACCCTTATTGAATCGCTTTGAGCTACGCTTGTGGCCACAACATTCTGTTTGTCACTCAGGACGCCTCCACATACAACGTTGTCCACCGCAACAAATAATTTTGTGTTACGACAGTGGTGCCAAAAATAACGTGAGGTTGAAACAATTTAACCATCAGATGCAGGCGTCAAATACAACCGTATTTCAACTCAATCTCACTTTCAATAGAAATGTTGTTTACTGCGTTGTTCTGGCGAATGTTTACATTAAGTACAAAAAATGGGTCAAATGGCTCTGAGCACTATGGGACTTAACATCTATGGTCATCAGTCCCCTAGAACTTAGAACTACTTAAACCTAACTAACCTAAGGACATCACACAACACCCAGTCATCACGAGGCAGAGAAAATCCCTGACCCAGCCGGGAATCGAACCCGGGCGCGGGAAGCGAGAACGCTACCGCTCGACCACGAGCTGCGGACTTTGTTAAATATTAACGAGAACAAAATGATCCTTTCAAACCTGTGGATTCATTGCAAAGTTGAAACTAAATCTTACTGTAAAAATCACAAATTTTGAAAGTTAGTGTATGTTGCCTTATAATGTCACTATGTCAGATATTTACCAATATAATGGTTTCAGAAGCTCAATTATGCAGTTATATTCCCGAATCATCTTCATTTAAGTCGAGAATGTACCAGACAAAAAGTAAAATATTGCAATAGGAACTACTACAGGTGAGAACATGTGGTGTGTTGTGTTCGGTGTTGAGATAAAAAAATCTTTACAAATGGCTGCATAGATTTCCCGGTTCTTCAGAATAAGCAATGGTTACACTAATAAGAAAAATAAATTTGTTTCGGAGCTGTACCCACATCAAATTACAAAATGCATCCGATTCCCTTGCATTTGGTTTTAGAAAATAACCTACAAAATAAAATGAACAGCGCTATAGTAAACTTATGACAACATTCCGTAGCACCTAGTATTTCACTACGCCCACTTTGTATCACACAACTCATGTGTCATGGATAATGGGTAAGGCAGGGAGGAAGCTGGACAGAGAGACAAGAAGCACTGAGACTGCGAGGTATTAAACTATGACAATAATATTTTTAAAAGATGTATCATAACTAACTTAAAACTAAGAAGCAATTTAGATAGTGCACCTAATATTGATACATGAGGCAACAAGATGGTGAAGGCTCGGATAATATCTCCCTTCACCGTCCTCGTCCGACCTTAAGTTGATATTAGCTTAAAACTGCTCTACTCGTATCTACTGCTTAGTCAAAATATAATTTTATAACAAACTGCGCAAATGATTTCTTCGCATCTGTTTGCGTGATATGTTCTGCCGCGGAGAACAAATACGAGCAAAGGTCGAATTATTCATGTTATTCATGAAGTAGGGATTATGATAAGAATTAATTTAATATAACTTAACTGATTATCTTCATTCGATGTGTTTCGACGCCTTCGTTGGCTCAACAACTAGAGGCATATATCTGCTTGCAGGAAAATATTCAATTTTTTGTTCAAAACATGTACACGAAATAACTTGTTGCAGACATTTATTTACGCAGCACAATTCCAACATCTGAAGAAGTCTGAAGCTCAGAATAGAAATGACACACACTGTACTGTAACTTTCCACCAACTACCTACAACAAATCATAGCTAACACTTGGTTCAAGAATCATAAAAGAAGGTTGTATACCTGGAAGAATCCTGGAGATACTAAAAGGTATCAGATAGATTATATAATGGTAAGACAGAGATTTAGGAACCAGGTTTTAAATTGTAAGACATTTCCAGGGGCAGATGTGGATTCTGACCACAATATATTGGTTATGAACTGCAGATTGAAACTGAAGAAACTGCAAAAAGGTGGGAATTTAAGGAGATGGGACCTGGATAAACTGAAAGAACCAGAGGTTGTAGAGAGTTTCGGGGAGAGCATAAGGGAACAATTGACAGGAATGGGGGAAAGAAATACAGTAGAAGAAGAATGGGTAGCTCTGAGGGATGAAGTAGTGAAGGCAGCAGAGGATCTAGTAGGTAAAAAGACGAGGGCTCATAGAAATCCTTGGGTAACAGAAGAAATATTGAATTTAATTGATGAAAGGAGAAAATATAAAAATGCAGTAAATGAAGCAGACAAAAAGGAATACAAACGTCTCAAAAATGAGATCGACAGGAAGTGCAAAATGGCTAAGCAGGGATGGCTAGAGGACAAATGTAAGGATGTAGAGGCTTGTCTCACTAGGGGTAAGATAGATACTGCCTACAGGAAAATTAAAGAGACCTTTGGAGAGAAGAGAACCACTTGTATGAATATCAAGAGCTCAGATGGCAACCCAGTTCTAAGCAAAGAAGGGAAGGCAGAAAGGTGGAAGGAGTATATAGAGGGTTTATACAAGGGCGATGTACTTGAGGACAATATTATGGAAATGGAAGAGGATGTAGATGAAGATGAAATGGGAGATAAGATATTGCGTGAAGAGTTTGACAGAGCACTGAAAGACCTGAGTCGAAACAAGGCCCCGGGAGTAGACAATATTCCATTAGAACTACTGATGGCCTTGGGAGAGCCAGTCATGACAAAACTCTACCATCTGGTGAGCAAGATGTATGAGACAGGCGAAATACCCACAGACTTCAAGAAGAATATAATAATTCCAATCCCAAAGAAAGCAGGTGTTGACAGATGTGAAAATTACCGAACTATCAGTTTAATAAGTCACAGCTGCAAAATACTAACGCGAATTCTTTACAGACGAATGGAAAAACTGGTAGAAGCGGACCTCGGGGAAGATCAGTTTGGATTCGGTAGAAATGTTGGAACACGTGAGGCAATACTAACCTTACGACTTATCTTAGAAGAAAGATTAAGAAAAGACAAACCTACGTTTCTAGCATTTGTAGACTTAGAGAAAGCTTTTGACAACGTTAACTGGAAACTCTCTTTCAAGTTCTGAAGGTGGCAGGGGTAAAATACAGGGAGCGAAAGGCTATTTACAATTTGTACAGAAACCAGATGGCAGTTATAAGAGTCGAGGGGCATGAAAGGGAAGCAGTGGTTGGGAAAGGAGTGAGACAGGGTTGTAGCCTCTCCCCGATGTTATTCAATCTGTATATTGAGCAAGCAGTAAAGGAAACAAAAGAAAAATTCGGAGTGGGTATTGAAATTCATGGGGAAGAAGTAAAAACTTTGAGGTTCGCCGATGACATTGTAATTCTGTCAGAGACAGCAAAGGACTTGGAAGAGCAGTTGAACGGAATGGACAGTGTCTTGAAAGGAGGATATAAAATGAACATCAACAAAAGCAAAACGAGGATAATGGAATGTAGTCAAATTAAATCGGGTGATGCTGAGGGGATTAGATTGGGAAATGAGACACTTAAAGTAGTAAAGGAGATTTGCTATTTAGGGAGCAAAATAACTGATGATGGTCGAAGTAGAGAGGGTATAAAATGTAGACTGGCAATGGCATGGAAATCTTTTCTGAAGAAGAGGAATTTCTTAACATCGAGTATAGATTTAAGTGTCAGGAAGTCGTTTCTGAAAGTATTTGTATTGAGTGTAGCCATGTATGGAAGTGAAACATGGACAATAACCAGTTTGGACAAGAAGAGAATAGAAGCTTTTGAAATGTGGTGCTACAGAAGAATGCTGAAGATAAGGTGGGTAGATCACGTAACTAATGAGGAAGTATTGAATAGGATTGGGGAGAAGAGAAGTTTGTGGCACAACGTGACTAGAAGAAGGGATCGGTTGGTAGGACATATTTTGAGGCATCAAGGGATCACAAATTTAGCATTGGAGGGCAGCGTGGAGGGTAAAAATCGTAGAGGGAGACCAAGAGATGAATACACTAAGCAGATTCAGAAGGATGTAGGTTGCAGTAGGTACTGGGAGATGAAGAAGCTTGCACAGGATAGAGTAGCATGGAGAGCTGCATCAAACCAGTCTCAGGACTGAAGACCACAACAACAACAACAACAACAACAACCTACAACAACCTACAACACTAACCAAGTAGTACCAAGATAATACAAACACCAAAGAAAGTCTTTTACGTAACAAAAGAGTTACTTATCGATAACCTTTTCCAAAGTTATTTTGAAAGTCGATAATTGACAGTTAAAATGTCAGTGACTTCAAGTATAATTATAATTGGGCAACCAAATTTTGAAGTGAATTCAGTATATGATAAAATTAATTATTTTTAAAAATTGTGTAATTAATATTATCTACGTTAGGTTTTTGTTTGAACACGTATTCAATATATGAGTGTACGAAACCATTTTATTTATGTCGTTAAAACTGTTCGAAGTGCGAGATTACAATTTTGAACTTACGTGTATCGTATAGTAAATTTATGTAGTGTATCGGGTTATTCAGTAGCTAGTGAAAGGGTCCACTGACCAGCAACCAGTTTCGCTATAGTCTCTAATGACATGATGCTGACGGATTGATCCTTCCTTTCTTCCAAATTACTTACAGAGCTAACTTCCGAAATGAAGGGGACGTCAAGCGTTCGTCAATTTAGTGTTATAGGGCTGCTAGGGCTGCTATTATCGTTGTTTTAATATAGGAATTCATCTGTATACATTTGAATTCTTCGTGGAGAATGCAGCTGATTATCTTTTAAAAATACCTTACCGGTAACGCGACTGGTACGTGACTAGTAATATATAACTGCATGCTCTGTAATAGATATCTATAGATAAAATTATCATATGCAGTTTGAGTACGGAATAATATGTTGTTGTTGTTGTGGTCTGCACTCCGAAGATTGATTCGATGGAGCTCTCCATGCTAGTTTATCCTTTGCAAGATTTTTCAACTCTGAATAACTACTGAAACCTGCACCCATTTGAATCTGCTTACTGTATTCACCCCTTAGTGTCCCTCTTCAGTTCCCCACTCCCCCTTATTGCGAAACTGACGATTCCTTGGTGTCTCACGGCACGCTCTAACAATTGATCCCTTCTTTTGGTGTGTGTGTGTGTGTGTGTGTGTGTGTGTGTGTGTGTGTGTGTGTGAATGCCTAAGGGACCAAAGTGCTGAGGTCGTCGGTCCTTAGACTTACACACTACCTAAACTAACTTACGCTAAGAACAACACACACCCATGCCCGAGGGAGTACTCGAACCTCCGGCGGGAGAGGCCGAGCAATCCGTGACAAGGCGCCTCAAATGGCGCGGCCATTCCGCGCGGCTCCTTTCTTTTAGTCAAGTTGTGCCATAAACTTCTTTTTTTCGAAATTCGATTTCCTACTCTTCAACATTCTTCTTTAGCACCAGATTTCAAAATCTTCTGATTCTTAATGTTTGAACCGCTTATTGTCCAAGTTTCACTTCCGTATTAATTTACATTCCATTGGAAAAGATTCCCTAACGGATATATTTATGTTAGATGTTTACCAATTCTTCTTATTCCGAAATGTTTTTGGTGCTATAGCCAGTCTGCATTTTATATCCTCTCCGGATTCGGATGAAACTGTCAGTCTTCGCAAGGGTGTGGAAAATATCAAATACGTCATTCATTTGGATATTTAAAAAAAAAATGGCTCTGAGCACTATGGGACTTAACTTCTAAGGTCATCAGTCCCCTATCACTTAGAACTACTTAAACCAAACTAACCTAAGGACATCACACACATCCATCCCCGAGGCAGGATTCGAACCTGCGACCGTAGCGGTCGCGGGGTTCCAGACTGTAGCGCCTAGAACCGCTCGGCCACCCCGGGCGGTGGAGATTTAAAGGAAGATAAGATATACCTTCGAAACCGATCACGCACAACATACGGTTACTAAACTGCCTTGAATATTCAATGTCTGCCTGGAATCCTTTGCAAGCAGGATTGACTATAAAGATGGGATGAACTCAAAGAAGATATATGCGATTTGCGACTGTTGTTTAGCCGGCACGAGAGTCTTACATACTGCTCTCAGTCAGGAAATAAGAGAACCTAAGATAAAATAAGTTGCACAGAGAAGCACGCAAACAGTTGTTCCCACCACGTATCATCCGCAGATGCAACAGGAACAAAAGCAAATAACATTGTTGTTAGCTAACTTCGATCGTACAGGGGCACGAGAAATACAGATACAAATACAAATGCAAATGTAGAAAGTATCTGTTCCTCCACCCAGTCACGAAAATATCTTCAGGGTGAAACGCTAAAAATTGTCAACAACAACAAAAAACGTAAATAAAAAATAAAAGGGAGAGAGAGAAAGAGCTGACACATAAAAGAGCGAGATGTTATCCCTAGCTAGCAACGTGGAATCCGCACCGGGCCGGCAAGCAAAAAGGATGGACGTCATGCACGGCCTATTACTTGCGGCGGAGGCGGCGGCGCCAGAGGGTGGCCTGTGTTATATCCGCGTCCTCCAATGCAGAAGCCACGCAAAAAGCGCCGCTCACAGACAGCGGACTACCCCCAGAAAAAATGCGAGTTATTATACCGGTAAGGACAACTCCCAGAATTTCTGTGTCGTTCCGGGTTAAAATGATCGAGGAAATAACCCGCGCCCCAGTGTGCGACAGAAGTACCTTCAAAAGAGTCTCAATTTGTTCCACATCGAAAAATATTAGGGGAGGAGGTCGAACTGCAGCTTTTGCAAGAGGAAAGTACGAAACGCACGCGGCCAGCATAGATGACGTTCATTTCCTGCAAATCATCTACATCTACAGGATCACTCAGCAATTCACAATTAAGAGCCTGGTAGAGGGCTCATGCAACCACATTCAAGGTATTTCTCTACCGTTCCACTCTCGAAGAGCACGCGGGAATAATGAACACTTAAGGCTTTCCGCGGGAACTCTGATTTCTCTTATTCCATTATAAAGATTATTTCTCCCTATATATTTGGGTACCAGCAAAATATTTTCACAGTCTGAGAAGACATTTGTTCATTGAAATTTCATGATAAGATCCTGCTGCATGAAAAACGCCTTTCTTTTTATGTTTGCCATTCCAATTCACGTATCATATCCGTGACACTGTCTCCATATTTCCCGACAATACAAAATGTACTACCTTTCTTCGAACTTTTTCAGTATCCATCAACCCTATCTGATGCCGATCCGACGCCAAACAACAGTACTCCAGAAGAGACCGGACGAAAGTAGTTTAAGCAGTCTAAAAAAATGGTTCAAATGGCTCTGAGCACTATGGGACTTAACAACTGTGGTCATCAGTCCCCTAGAACTTAGACCTACTTAAACCTAACTAACCTAAGGACATCACACACATCCATGCCCGAGGCAGAATTCGAACCTGCGACCGTAGCGGTCACGCGGTTCCAGACTGAAGCGCCTAGAACCGCACGGCCACACTGGCCGGCTTAAGCAGTCTCTTCAGTAGATCTATTACATTACCTAAGTATTCTGCCAATAAATTGCAGTCTTTGGTTGGCTTTCCCCACAACATTATCTTTGTGATCATCCCAATTTAAGTTATCTGTTGTTTTAGTCCCTAGGTATTTAGTTCAATATACACCCTTTTTAGATTTTTGTGATTTATCGTGCAACCGAAATTAAACGGATTGCTTTTAGTACCCATGTGGATGACTTCACATTTTTCATTATTTAGCACCACACAGATGTCCCATCTCAAATATTTCACAATTGGTTTTGATCATTTGATGACTTTACGAGACCGTAAATGACAGCACCATCTGCAACCAGTCTAAAAGGGCTGCTCAAATTCTATCCTAAACCGTGTATGTAGATCACAAACAGCAGAGAGCCCAAACACTTAACACTTCCCTGGTGAACGCCAGATATTACTTCTGTTTTACTCGAAGACTTCCCGTCAGTCACTACGAACTGTGACCTATTAGACACGAAATCATGAATTCAGTCACACAACAGAGACAATATTCCACATCCACGCAATTTGAGTAGAAGTCGCTCGCAAGGAACAGTGTCAAAAGTCTTCTGGAAATATAAAAATATGGAATCATTACTTCGTGAGAATAAAGGTTAGTTGTGTTTCACAAGAACGGTATTTTCTGAATTTGTCTTGGCTATTTCTCAATAAATCGTTTTCTTCGAGGTAATTCATAATCTTCGAGCACAGTATATATTCAAAAATCCTTTAGCAAACTGACGTTAGTGAAATGTGTCTGTAATTCGGCTCATTACTCGTATTTCCTTTCTCGGGTATTGGTGTGCAACTTTCCAGTCTTTGGATATGACCTTTCGATGAGCGAGCGGTTTCATATGATTACTAAGTTTAGAGCTACTGTATCAACATGCTCTAGAAGGACTAGGTTCCTGGTATACAGTCTGGACCGGAGTCCTTGCCTTTATTAAGTGATTTAAAATGCTTCGCTACGTCAAGGATACCTATTTCTAAGCTACTCATGTTTGCTGTTGTTCTTGATTCGAATTTAGGAATAGTTATTTCTTCTCCTTTGAAGAAGGAATTTCGAAAAATTGTGTTCAGTAACTCCGATTTAGTGGCACTGTCATCAGTAACATCACCATTGTTATTGCGCAGCGAGGGTCTAGATTGTGTCTTGCCGCTGGTGTACTTTACATACGATCAGTATCTCTTTGGGTTTTCTGCCAGATTTTGGGGACAGAGTTTCGCCGTGGGCATTATTAAAAGCATCTGTGTTAGGTGGGAAAAATTTGCTCTTAGCTGAATTAAACACATCAAAAATGTAAACTGTATGCCCTTGCTTTTAGTGAAGGTGTTATTATTTAGTTCACATTCTAAGGTTTACATTGTTCTGAGTATCGACAGAAGTTGGTTATTTGTTTTGGTCTAAATCATTTTTGCATCAAATCGAGAGAATAGGCCTATTGATTTTCATGGTGTGATATAGTTATTTACCATCTATGCGATGCCGTTCAGTCAGTTTGTAGTTGATGTCCCATTTCTTCCACTAGTGAGGTAAAGTATTTTTGTGTTATTGGATTAAGGGCACTGAGGATACTTTGTCTACTGGATCTGAAAGGTTTTCCTCACGTTGCACACAACGACCCACACCTTAATAAGTGTTAGTGTTTTACCTAGTATTAAATGTTTAGCACAGGTAAGTGTGACTATGGGCAGAACGTAACACTGCTAGATGGGTTGCAGTGCTATGAACCTGGAGGATGGCAGTTCAGATTAACGTTTTCCCTGGTTTCCCTAACTAGCTTTAGGTAACGGTATGTTGTTTTCTTTGAATAGAACATAGCTGACTTCGTTATATGTTCATCTAATCCGTCAGAACAAAAACTTTCGAGACTGAATGAATAAAAAGGTAGAGAAAATAGAAGACGGCGGTTTTAATGATTTAGATGTTCCAGTCTCCCTCTGCCGCACCCCAGACTTGAGTAAAATGCACAGAATGACCATACAACCATGGGCAACTGACAGAAAAGCCCTTCTTTGGGGTGTTATTCAACTCGCACGTCACACTGGCTTGAATGTCGGTTATGTCGTCAAAGCGTTGACCATTCATGTAAATTTCTGCACTTTGTCGTTTTATGGTAGGTTCGTATTGACAATATCAAGCCTCGTCACTCGTGATTTTTTTTCCAGAACTGAACTGTCCCTGTTTTGCATTTCAGTCATGTCACGGCAGCCGTCCGTGCAGCGTTGTGTTTGTTTGGGACAAACTTAGCACACTCTTTTTCTTCTTCAGAACTTCCTGGAGAATGTCTTCAACACCTGATTCAGAGATGTTGGTTCATTGTGATTTGTGACATAACAACATTGATTCACTAGGGTTGCACATCCTCGACATAATACTACCAGCTCACAACTGATTGACCGTATGCACACCTGTTGTCGACAGTTGTTAGTTCAAGCTTCCATCGTAGTCACTGCGCTGACGTCGCTCATACGCCAGGAACAAGAGTAGTCTTGTAACTTTTTGGACAGACGGTGTACACATAGATCTACATACATACTGTGAAGTGCGTGGCAGAGGGAACATAGAATTATATGATATGTTAGGGTTTCTTCCTGATCACATCGTGCAAGGGACGAATTACTGCTTACATGTCTCTCCGCGCGTTGTAATTAGTCTAATCTAGTACATGGTGAGTTTGATACATAGGGGCCTGGATTCTTCACTTAACAGTGTTTTTAGTAACTTTTTTAGTAGTCTTTCGCGAGAACTAAAGTTTGTCTTCAAACGTCTGCCAGTTCAGATTCTTCTGCATTTCCGTGAAGCTTTGCCGTGAGTCAAAGACACCCATGGCCATTCGCGCGGCTCTTCTTTGTATACGTTCAACGACCCCTGTTAGTCTTATCTGGTATGGGTCCCACACAGCTGAACAAAATACAAAAATGTGTGGCACAAGTAATTTGTAAGCAGTCATCTTTGTAAGACTGACAGAATTTTCCCACAATCCTGCCAGTGACACGAAGTCCACCACCTTCTTTAAATACGACTGCACCTAAATGATAGTTCCTACAGATTTTTAACCCAGATATTTTCCCCAAACGAAGTTTGTGCTCCACTCCAATGACCTCGTCGTCGACAGTAGGCTTGAACCTAACCTTCCTTTCAAGCTTATTAATTAGTTTCGGTTCTGTGTTGCTAATGAACATGAGATAGAGAACAGACAGGGTTAATGCTTACGCCAGAAAAATGCTAATGACAAGTTGTGTAGCACCAAGTGAGATTCCACGCTTTGAAAGCCTGATTCTGTGAAACTCTTCTGAGATAGTTGGGATTTAAAGGTTGAGATTGGCTCAAGGTCTGACAATTAATAACTTAACGTCAACACTTATGCTGCCCGTGTTGGCTATATTCGGGTTATTATAATTTATCTGTTTATGGTTGTGTGATTACTCAACGAGAGTAGTTACGCGTGATCTGAGATGGTGTATATTTCACGGGAAGTATGCCCAACACCACGAAGACGTCCAACATGCCCCGCCAGTGCCACTTCGGATAACTGATGGGCGCCTGGACAGAAGGAACGTTGGGACCACCTTGAAAAATAGGAGGAACAAGAAC
This sequence comes from Schistocerca nitens, assembly GCF_023898315.1. Lineage (NCBI taxonomy): Eukaryota > Metazoa > Arthropoda > Insecta > Orthoptera > Acrididae > Schistocerca > Schistocerca nitens. The sequence continues at coordinate 717,972,049 of NC_064616.1, forward strand.
ACCGTGAGTACGAACAATAAGCAATCGCTTGCTGTAAATAATTCCATGTTGCCATATTCTTTGGCACGTTTAACCTTCGAATCTTCAGCGACAATTCCTCTGATCGCGCTACGGGATTACATTAGAGAAGTGAGCCGGTTCTGTGTTGAATACTTATGGTATAAGGAGAACCTAGTATCCATCTAACCGAGTTGTTATACATTTTAAGTCATCACTCCTGTTCTCCGGCCGTATCTGGACGCTTTGCTTCACCCTGTTGTCAGACAGATTAAAGCATGTCCTTATACCGCAACATGCTCTACATAGTTCACATTTTTCCATATACTTCACGCCTCCGGCCCTCAACTGCAACGAGCGCATATGGGTCATGATTGTGCTTCACCTGACTTCCAGCTTGCAGCTTGTAACCACCGTCACCCAGCTACACAAAAATGTACAGTTAGCTTACGACGCGGTACCCCATACACAAGCACACACATTACACGTTTTCACATTACATTACGTTATCATATTCGTTATGGAGATGTTTAGCGTACTGTGTCTACTTCCCGATAACAATGACGGACGGAATCTACCCTTGACTCTTGACTCGGTATTGAATATCTTCACCTTCTCTTTGTATGTATTCTTTAGACATGTAATCTCGCAGAGTATTTATATGGATATAGATGTGGATGTAGATAGTCAGTGAAGCTTTTTGTGAATTCTCTGTTATATGTCCTACATGGTTGCACTACTATAGGACAGTCTCTTTGGGTAGTAATATACCCCTTGCCGATTCTGTTGAGTGGCTCAAATGGTTCAAATGGCTCTGATCACTATGGGACCTAACTGCTGAGGTCATCAGTCCCGGAGAACTTAGAACTACTTAAACCTAACTAACCTAAGGACATCAGACACATCCATGCCTGAGGCAGGATTCGAACCTGAGACCGTAGCGGTCGCGCGGTTCCAGACTGTAGCGCCTAGAACCGCTCGGCCACCCAGGCCGGCTCTGTTGAGTGATCCCCATGAAGCTCTTCATTAGTGTTCGTAATCCACTGTAGAAATATATTTTTAATGAATGATTAGAACAATGTGATCACTTTTTTTCAGTCATTTATACATCAATAAAACGCAAGTATTGTGTCAGTACACGGCATAAACATAAAATTAGGAAATTTTCCAAAACTTGTTCTTAAGGTGGGCAGCTTTGCACGTAAGACGCATTCCGCTGATGAATTTCAACTGTTGACTCACGATGAAACATATTTCTTATTATATGCTCGAAAGTGAACTAAAATTTTATGTTAATGATGTATGTGCTCTGTTGAAGATATCAGAGAAAACTGCAATGCTTGTAGACGCCTTGCAATTATTCTCATTATTATTGTCGTTATTATTATTATTATTATTATTATTATCAAAAATATTAGTACCTCAGATATCGTACTGAAGATACAGAAACTATTCACTTGTATTAAATGAATTTTTACGGTAAAGCCAAGAACAGTTTCTAAATTTCTTCCGGTTGTTCACGTTCAACGTCAGTGTTCCAGTTCAATGGTGCACATATTGGATTTGATATCAACGTGAGAGGCTAAGATGTTATTGTGACTTGGGTGGTCCTTATTTTTAATAACGAATCAAAATTACGTGCTCGCTTAACTACTCGTTTCTTATACAGGTGGGACTTTTAGGAATACCTAATACACTGCTCATCTCACAGTCCCTTTCTATCTGTGTGATATTACTTATAAAGGACTAAGTTTCCTTTTCAGTTTTACGAAAGCTTCTGTCTGCGACATTTTTCACTATATCTCATTCAAAATTGTGACAGATTTTATCACATGTAGCTCTGTATGACACTATGAGCGGCTATTGACTCTTTGCAGCTTCACTTCCTGTAAACGCTGGTGCACGCTTGCTTTACTCTTATGGTAATACTTCTCAGAATATCACTACAACGAGTGTTTAGTAACCGAAAAGCTTGCTGAAGTACAAATGGTGTTCTGAAGCGGCGCTCTCGTGACGATCATACGTCACAAACCGTATGTCATTAGCTGTTTTAAATTAATGTGAACCTGCTTATGCTAAAATACGGCACTTTCATTTATTTACCTTCAAACCGGACTTTAGTCATATCAAAATCGTATCACTAAACTTTTCGCGTTAATATCTACCGCAGCCGAAGAGTGCATTTCTTCCATAGCATCAGCCCGCAGCTCGTGGTCGTGCGGTAGCGTTCTCGCTTCCCACGCCCGGGTTCCCGGGTTCGATTCCCCGCGGGGTCAGGGATTTTCTCTGCCTCGTGATGGCTGGGTGTTGTGTGATGTCCTTAGGTTAGTTAGGTTTAAGTAGTTCTAAGTTCTAGGGGACTGATGACCATAGATGTTAAGTCCCTTAGTGCTCAGAGCCATTTGAACCATTTTCTTCCATAGCATCTCACGTGCCCCCATCTCTTCTACATACTCGTAAATAATTTTCATCAAAATCTTAACGGTAATACAAAAGCGTAACTCATTTCGTTCTACACGTGAAATTGTTCTTACAGAGCATGAATGTTTACGCTCCTATCGACTGCCAGCCTATCTCGAATGTCTAACCGGTGCGAGAGGTGCACAAATAGCGGTGTACCTGCAGCGTGAATAGATAGGGAGCCTAGCGAATCGGCAATCTGGCTGATAAACCCCTATGAGACCATCGCCTGGAGGTGCGCAGCGTTCGCGGTTTAAATTTAGTCATCGGCCAGTGCAGTAACGGCTGGCCGGCCGCAATGGGGTCGAGATAAGGGCTTAAGTGCGAGTGCGAGGACGTGGCGTGGACGCTCTCAAAGATGCGCCAGATACCCGTGCTGGCCGCTCTATTAGCTCAGCTGCTTCTCACCCTCTCGAGATGGGCACTACACTGTTTAGACTTTTTCATGGTGTGCTCCTTGTGGTTGCCAGAGGTCCAAATCAAATGCAGATCACGAAAACGTGTTACAGACAGCACGGAATGGATTACCTCGTCTTCTCTTCTGCGTTATTTTGAAAAACAAATGAAGATAACTATGTGTTATTTCAATATTAGGTTCATAGACGTAAAAGGGTTTCTACTCAACAGCGAGTCCAAGTCGTTGGGAAAGAAATCTTATTGTCACCGGACGGTCTGCGCTTTACCTTCAAGCTTTGCGAGCGGCCAGCACATATCTGCAGTAAAGATAAAGCTGAAAATTGAGGTGGCTACGTGTCCTATGGTACGGACATCTCAGCTATACTCGACTTGTTGCATAAGACTTCGGAAAAATGTAGATCCCCAGGAAACAACACAGATGTTCCTTATTTATTTTCTGTCTTTGACCATAAGCAGCAACACATACGTAGCTGGTGTATAGGAATTGCACAAAAAAATTCAAGCTCTACGAGAGGTGCTAACTGCGGAGAGACGAGACTGGAAAAATTCATGTTCTACACAATGTGTCGCAAATCGACAAACACAAATTCGGCGCACCTGTGACTGGTGCCCAGGAACCTGTCTGCTCAAAAAGCCATGGGGTTTTTTGAGCTAGCATCTCGCTTCTACGCCTTCGCCTGAGGAGGTGACAAGCAGCCAACCGCGCTTGACAGATTTTCGAGAGCATCGTGGAACTATCAGAAGTGTTGAAAAATATGAAACGTATTCGTAGTTGCTAATATGGATTACCATCAGCTGTATACCAGACTGACGACACTGAAAATTTGTGTGGGACCGGGACTCACTTATCGCCAGCGGTCGCCTTAACGTTTGGCTATCCGAGCACGACTCACGGCCAGACTCAAACATCCATATGCCGTCAGTCATGTGTCTACATCCATTATGTATATTCCCGTACAGGGTAGACAGATAAATGTGATACTGCACTGCCTGTGTCATTCCGAATTACGATGTAATGTACCGTAGGACATGACCGAAGGTACACTATGTATATAAGTATCCGGACACCCCAAAAACATACGTTTTTCGTATTAGGTGCATTTTGCTGACACCTACTGCCAGGTACTCCATATCAGCGACCTCAGTAGTCATTAGACATCGTTAGAGAGCAGAATGGGACGCCCGCGGAACTCAGGGACTTCGAACGTGGTCAGATGATTGGATGTCACTTGTGTCATACGTCTGTACGCGAGATTTTCACACTCCTAAACATTCCTAGGTCCACTGTTTCCGATGTGATAGTAAAGAGGAAACGTGAAGGGACACGTACAGCACAAAAGCGTACAAGCCGACCTTGTCTGTTGACTGACAGAGACCGCCGACAGTTGAAGAGGGGCGTAAAGTGTAATAGGCAGACATCTATCCACACCATCACACAGAAATTCCAAACTGCATCAGCATCCACTGAAACTACTATGACAGTTAGGCAGGAGGTGAGAAAACTTGCATTTCATGGTCGAGCGCCTGATCATAAGCCACGCATCACGTCGGTTTATGCCAAACGACGCCTCGCTTGGTGAAAGGATCGTAAACATTGGACGACTGAATACCGGAAAAATGTTGTGTGGAGTGACGAATCACTGTACACAATGTGGCGATCCGTTGGAAGGGTGTGAGTATGGCGAATGCCCGGTGAACGTCATCTGCCAGCATGTGTAGTGCCAACAGTAAAATTCGGAGGCGTTGTTGTTATGGTGTAGCCGTGTTTTTCATGGAAGGGGCTTGCACTCCTTGTTATTTTGCGAGGCACAATCACAGCATAGTCCTACATTGATGTTTTAAGCACCTCCTTGCTTCCCACTGTTCATAATGCACGACCTGTGGCGGAGTGGTTACACGACAATCCCTGTAATGGACTGGTCTGCACAAAGTCCTGACCTGAATCCTATAGAACACCTTTGGAACGTTTTGGAACGCCGACTTCTTGCCAGGCCTCACCGACCGATATCGATTCCTCTCCTCAGTGCAGCAGCCGGCCGATGTGACCGAGAGGTTCTAGGCGCTTCCGTCTGGAACCGCGCGACCGCTACGGTCGCAAGTTCGAATCCTGTCTCGGGCATGGATGTGTGTGATGTCCTTAGGCTGGTTAGTTTTAAGTAGTTCTAAGTTCTAGGGGACTGATGACTTCCGATGTTAAGTCTCATAGCGCTCAGAGCCATTTGAACCATCAGTGCAGCACTCCGTGAAGAATGGGGTGCTATTCTCCAGCATCTGATGGAACTTATGCTTGCTAGAGTGGAAGCTGTCATCAGTGCTAAGGGTGGGCCAACACCATATTGAATTCCATCATTACCGATGGAGGGCGCCACGAACTTGAAAGTCATTTTCAGCCAGGTATCCGGATACTTTTGATCACATAGTGTACATTACATCGTAATTCGGAATAACACAGGTACTGCAATATCGTATTTATCGGAGTGTAGTCGTCTCCCTTCGTGTATCGCTCCATGGGAGGATTCCTTGCGTGTTTTAGTATAAATATTATTAACAATTGCCGCATAAAGGGCGTTTATGGAGTGGGGTCCCTCTGCTTGAATAATCATGCTCAGCGTTCCCAAGCCTAGAAGCTCCTGTATTGTGACTTGCACGTGTGGAAGCTAGCAACCACATGCTTACAGTGTTGTGACTAGAAGCCTCTATGTGACCAACCGAAGTCAGTCCTTCAGGGTAAGAACTGCCTTCAACGACTCTGGTCGGGCTAGCTAGCTGGGTATTTTCTGAGATGGAACTGTAACCAGTGGAATCCTCAGCAGGAGCGTTTGCATTTCTGCTGTTTATTCATCCGTACCAGTTCGCGTTTCGCGTCTCGGTTTCTCCCCACAGTAACACTGGCGGCTGTAGTCGCAGATTCGCGAAATCCTGCGCAACACAAAATCTCGATTAAATATCAGCGAAGCAAAGAAGAAAGTGGTTACAAACGAAGGAACTGTACGGAGAATCAACAACATAACACGGGTGCATTAGCAGGTTAAAATGGATTGGGTACGCCGGCCGCGGTGGCCGAGCGGTTCTAGGCGCTTCAGTCCGGAACAGTGCTGCTGCTACGGTCGCAGGTTCGAATCCTGCCTCGGGCATGGATGTGTATGATGTCGTTAGGTTTAAGTAGTTCTAAGTCTAGGGGACTGATGACCTCAGATGTTAAGTCCCATAGTGCTTAGAGCTATTTGAACCATTTTTGGATAGGGGACTATGTGTCACTGAATAATTGTCGCTTAAGAACGCTAACAACGGAAACAATTTCTGAACCATTATTCGGCAGTTCAATTCCCTCACGGACCGGTAGCGGTGGAAACTGAATACCACCCATGCGACCCGTCAAGAAGGTTCACTTGTAACTATGTGTTGCTCACGACGTCCAAACAATAAGGAACTCTTGCAGAATTTATTGCATCTTTCTTCACATCAGTCGTCGTCTCAATAACTTAAGTTTTCATTTGGAACCTCAAATAATTTCACGCGCTCTATGACTAAGTTCGTACTGTGCGGGAAAGAGAATGTCAAATAAACACTCGAACGTGAGTGAATAAATACTAATTGCTTTTTGATTTTCTTTATGCCTGTTCACATATGAGTTTGAAATACTACGTTTATGCTTTTAGGTGAACCCAAATTTATTAGATCTTCACGCACAAGTTTTTCGCAATTTTAACAGTCATACTTAGAGGGTCAAACTGCTGTCCAGCGGATGTCATACTGCCGTTGACTATGCCTCTACCGTCATTTTACTTTTGAGTGAAGCTTGTCTGTTTTAATAGCGTGCATTTGTACTAAGTTCTTGCTATACAGAACCAATTAACGGGTTCGCAAAGAACGAGTGCTAGTGAGAATTAGTCCTAATTTTCGAAATGGTGTGCAAAGCTGTTGAATTTTTTGACTGGAAGCTGTTTAGCTTTTAGGCACAGCTCGAGTCGAACCAAGGTATCAGAAAACGCAGTACACTGAACTGTCCGTATATTGCAAATCAGTAGCCATCTCCCTCACACTTATCACAACACTAAAATACATTTTGACGCTCAGATAGCAGAATGAGTGAATTCTTCGAAAAAATATTGCTTACATATAAATTTCCCTTTATTGGAAATTTAATGTAAAACACGTATGTTCTCTAGTTTTATGCTGCCCATGTTATTGTTATGTAAAATCATTCGGTTGTGAACAGCTGTGTAATATTTCCTAGTACAATTTAGATATTTTATTCTGATGACTGTAATTCATTTGTAAGGAAAATTAGATCCTAATTATTATGAAGATGGGAAAAATATACTTTATGACCTTTTTCCGGAATAGCTTTCTCTTTAGCTGATAAATTTTAGAGAACACAATCTTTAACCGATTTTATTGTCTTTTAACGCACGTAGCTTTGCAGTAATTTCGTTAGGAACATACTATATCACATACATTTTTTCCTATTAATTCTGTGAAAGTAACTCATAAGAACAATAAGACGCTTTCTAGCTGAATTGATTTCTCTGATAACCCTGTTGCCACTCGCAGTGGCCGCACTGTTTTAGGCACCATGTCACGGATTGCGTGGCCCCTCCCGCCGGGGGTTCGAGTCCCCCCTCGGGCATGGGTGTGTGTGTTGTTCTTAGCATCAGTTAGTTTAACAAGTCTGTAAGTCTAGGTGCCGATTACCTCAGCAGTTTGGTCCCTTAGGAATTCACACGCGCTGACAACCCTATTAGTCTGCAATCCTTGTTAGATTATGCTCATACACACAATTACAATCTACATTGTGCAGTGATAAGGCAGTGGAGTCACCTACAAAAGACGCCAAAAAGAATCAAATCCACGTCAAACCTAAATGATTTAGATTTTCTGTTGTCTTCCTACGTCAGTTTGGATGAATATTACGTGGACTGTATCTTCAACAAGGAAGGCAAATGTTTGTATTCCTGCATGAGTCGATGGACAAGCAGCCCGTCCATAATAATATTACTGTAGACAGTATGTAAGACACAAACAATTGAAAGACAGAAACTTAACGGAGAAAAAGGAATAAAATACTGGATGTCAACCTATTTGAAGGTCACCACGCTTCCATAATCAATTCTGAACGCTTTTGTGCGTTCATGTCAAAACATTTCATCCAAGTTTGAAGTAGACTGTTTGTACGCTCCCACACCTAGACTACTATCATATCGTGCAGTGTAGCTGTCTCGCCTTCGGTCAGAAATCATTTAGAGATCATGATGGCCGAACAAGGAACTCCGTTCTTCCAGAGGTGTCTTAACCTCAAAGTTCTCCTAGAAGGCACTGAACGCTTATCCCCGCCATTTCTGCAACTGTAAAGCGGTTAGACACTTTGCGTGGTTGGGTGTGAACTGATTTCTTGCTGTCTGGAAGACGCAGGTGTTCGGCTCTACACTCAAATAAAACACAGAGAACGATCACTAACGGCCTCCTGCCTCCCTGTCGTTAAACGTGAGCTAGGGTATGTCTGAGGAGCTAGTTACCCTGTCCTCCGTTGTGACTTCATGGAAGAAATATGTTGTACGTATATGTATTCCACACATTTGACTCATACCGTATGAATTCTAACTAGATTTTCTGTCCCTTTTCCAGCGTCAGTTTGGATGAATACGTATACCGTTCCTCCAACCAGATAAGGGTGAAAGTTTGCGTCCATAAATGTCCCAGTGGATTATCATTCAGTCTGTAGTGTTATGTTGCCGTAGACAGCATGTAAGACATAAACAAATTAAAGACACAAATGAAAGGAAAAAAGGAATAAAGTACTGAATGCCATGCATATCACTGTCAACACGCTCACGTAATTCATACTGAACGCCTTTTGGCGTATATGTCAACATACTTCTTTCGAATTTGCAGCGGACTGTTTGTAAGCTTACCCTATTTCAGTTAAATAAAAATGGGCGTAGTATAAACAATATTCCATATATACGATAGCAAACGAGAACACAGAGGACATGCTTTTCTTCATTTTTAAAACAATTAACACATATGCAGTACAGTATTTATTGAACACTCACGAAAACAAATGGTAAGATCAGATAACACAATTGATATACTATAACCTGTTGGATGACGTAGAAAATCAACAATATCTGCATCAACTGACACTCTGTCACGGTAAGTTTCAGACTTTTACTTTAAAGAATTCGTCATCATCATGTTAGCCGTGGTAATTACTGGATATCGTCATAAATGAAACACCAACTACTAAGTCTATTAGTCGGTGAACTTCAGGTATTTTAGAACAGTCGGGCAATATGGAAGATTGTGATTTCTCATGAGTCGAGTAGTGTTCACAAGCGGGAGCATCATGAACTCTTCCAAAATGTTCCCATAATGCTCTCTAGTGACCCCAGTTCGTCTCCAGACATAGTGTAAGTCAAGAAGCAGAAAAATTGTTTCCGCAGTTTGACAACAGGTAAGCTTTCAAAAATATGCAATAATTATTGAAAATTTACATTAACGATTAAAACTATGCAACTTATTAAGTAAGAGTAGTCGGTAGTAGTTTTTGCTCGATTTTTGGTTCAGTTTGTAGGCTGTGAATTAAAAGCTGGCGTGTCAAGCAGTACGAAATACTGTGACACGTTAAAGTGTGCGTCTGCCTTGACTGTGTAGGTGCCGAACACGAGGATTACATTTGTGACTTTTGCAGATAGAGAAATGTAAAATAAATCACCTCTACTTACATAAACAAATCATTGTTTCAGAACTTTGTTCTGAAGTTAACAAACTTAACAGATTTGCTACCGAACCAGATTATTTTTTATGTTACTTATAAGTGATTATTTTAAGAGTTTAATTTAAGAGCAATCTCAAAATTGTATTTGTTGTACTTTAAATATATTTTCCCAAAGTTTACACGATCATCTGCATTTTTACCACCTTACTCCATATTGCCCGATTACTCTATATTGACTTCCAAGTGCAAGTTCTTTAAGCATTTGTTTCGGTGATAATTTTCTTAAATTTTAGTAAGAGAAATACAAATACTTATTGCCAAAAGTTGAAGTTCATGTCAAAGACCGTTTGAGATCTAAGAATGAGTTCAATCTGGAGATATAATTGCACAACTAAAAATATCCGAACTTCAACTAAAGTTTTGAATTGTAAAGTACCACCTATAGAAACCACATGTTTAAATCTACTCAAACTTGCACTTCAGTCAGCTCCCCTCATCGGTAGATCAGCTGTCATGATGAAATGCTGAAAATAAAGATTACGTGAACATGATTCCGGCACCTGCTTTTTTTTCTGACAATGAAATTAGCGCACCGTAGAAATGTCTCCACGTTTTATGAACACTATCCACATCAACGTGTCATACTTAAATGACGTAGCAAGTTTCAGAGGACAACCGTTAGATCGAGAAACCTCCAGCTCAGGTCGACTGTCTTTATCTATCCAGGGATAGAACATTCCTGTGACACGGAAGCTAATGGAGGTGGGGATCTTTTGTATCCCGCCTGGAAGGCGGCTCGTGGGTCTGCTCCTGTAAACTGAAGGGTAGGCCGAATGAAGGAAGCGAGTAGGAGCAGGTGAGGTAAAAATCTCGGTACTGCTTTTAACGTAAAAGTACATTTACTAGAGAATATTATTCAATGAAATATACGTAATATTTGGTAAAGATGAGCACTTGGGTGCGAAGCCGGATGTATCAAACTTAACACAGGCCAAATCTGTAGTGGCTCGCCCACTATGAAGATGAGACAATGCTGGTTGGTCGTCAGCTCGCCCACAAATGGGGTGAATCTGGAGCGGCACTCGTAAAGCTGCAGAGCGCCGGCTAGAGGGCGCTGTCGTCAGTGTCGGTGGCGTAGTGCCAACCTAAGAACTTGTACCTACGCCGTGGCATCGTAGCTATCGATACGACAAGATCAATGAGTGTTATGTCGCCACACAAAAGCAATTGTTGGGTTCATCTGTGCCTTCACTTAACATTTTCCTGAGAGATTATATTAAAGCGATTAAGATTTGCTCGTTTAAATATTATGACCTTTGTCGAAGGTTTAGGTGGGACATTGTTTTAAAGAAATGCTTACAGTCGTCCTTGGTAGCCAAGACATGATAGTGGTTCTTTCATTTGGGCAACGTTGCAGCAAATCATTTTATAGTTTGCACTCGCTATTTAGATGCTGTGGACTGTACTCACTATTTAGATGCAGTGGCCGTCGAACTTCTGAACGTCCGCACTACCTAATCTAAACTAGTTTTACCTTGCTCCATGCATTTTTAAGTAACTTCGAGAGTGAAAACAGGCTGAAGGGGTGGCAATTTTCTACAGATACAGTGCTTCTGTTTATGCACAACAATGGATGATCCCGGTTCCTGCCGAAAGATATAAATGAAAAACTGATTTTATGACTGTTTCAAACTATAAGGAAATGCAGTGAGTTAAAGCACATTATTAAAATGGGTGTTTATTGCAAATGTCTGGTAGTACTTCATATATTTGGCCACCTATGTGGAAATTCGATTTCATATCTCATTTTTGGAGTGTTACCGTTAGTTCATCATTCTGGGATGCTAGTAACCCTCGTAAAGAAAGTGAATAATTCCTTCGTTCGTATGTGGTTTACAGTGATTGGACCTCTGAGAAAATCATGAATCCTAATTCTCATTTTGAAATGGTTTTACGTTCGTTGTAAGAAAGAAAATTATTTCTTATTTCACAAGCAAAACCTCTACACAATTTACAGACTTTCTGGGTGCACAACGACTTGAATACCATTACACGAACTGTAAGCGTGCTTCGTTGTAAAAAAGAAAATTATTACTTATTTCACAAGCAAAACCTCTACACAATTTACAGACTTTCTGGGTGCACAACCACTTGAATACCATTATACGAACTGTAAGCGTGCTTCGGAATGGGTTTTCAAATCCCAGTCCAGCCATCGAGATTTAGATTTTTCACACTTAAGAGAAATGTTGGGTCGGTTCCTTTGGAAAGGGTATGACGAATACCCTTCTCCATTCGTCCCAAACACGAGCTTCTGCTCTGTCTCCAGTGTTCTCGTCGTCGATGGGGCGTTAAGCCCTAATATGTGATTTAGTGGAACGACCATATGAAACCAATCGCAGGTAAAGCAGGTACCAGATTGAGATTCGGACTGATCTCGAGGAAGTGTAGTCCAGCTACAAAGGAGGTAGCTTATAAATCCCTCGTTCGACCTATTCTTGAATGTTGCCCGTCAGTCTGGAATCCTTGCCATACAGTATTTGTAGAGGAAACAGAGAAGATCCAAAGAAGAACAGCCGGTTTTCTTACACTACCACATGATGCCACTATTGATAATATATCACTGGAAACAGTAACTACTGTAAAATACCTAGGAGTAACTATCCGCAGTTACCTAAAGTGGGATGACGACGTAAAACAAATTGTAGTAAAAACAGATGTCAGGCTCAGATTTATTGGAAGGATCTTAAACCAATGTAACTGACCCACTTGAATACTGCTCATCATTCTGAGACTCTTACCAGGTTAGATTAATAGAATGGATGGACAAAAACCGACGAAGAGCGGCACGTATCGTCACGATATTTTTAGTTGGTGTGAGAGATTTACGGAGATGCTCAACAAATTCCATTGGCAGACTCACAAGAAACGCATTGTGCATCACGGAGGGGTTCATTATTGATATTCCGAGAGAGTAGGTTCCGGGAAGAGTCGGGCTACCCATTATTTATTCCCACATACGTCTCGCGAAGTAATTAGAAACAGAAAATCCGAGAAATTAGAGCTCATACGCATGCGCTCGTACCATTCGCGAATGGAACAGAAAAGGAAAGAGCAGATAGTAGTAGCAAAAGTGCACTCCACCACAGACCTTAAGGCGGCTTGCGTGTATCTAGATTCAAGAAAATTTCTTTTCTTGATCATGCGATTTGACCTCTGTATTTTCTCAGAAAAAAGTAACAACAAAACTTCTATATCTCACACCTACCTTCATGAACGAAACTGAAGAAAATGTGCAATCATAGTGATCGGAAGAACGCGGGAACTATGTTTCTCACTCTCTAAATCTTAGGCGTGCAAAAGCATAAGCTCATATTATCCAATGGTTTACTCGTCAGTTTTCTCCGTTCCACTCCTTAAATCTATGCCTGTTTGAGAATGCAGAATGAATCAAGACCCGGAAAATACCTTAAATGCAGAAAAGACGTTTTCGTCAAGTAACACTTATGGGTGTAAGTCACTTTGTAGTTATATTTGACAGATTCAAGCGTATTGTAGCTTGAGACAGAGCCATTATACTTCGAATTCATGGATAAATTTTCAGTATCACTCGCACAGTCTCGAAGTCCACTCTCTCTCTCTTTCTCTCTCTGCCGGCCGATGTGGCCGAGCGGCTCTAGGCGCTACAGTCTGGAACCGCGCGACCGCTGCGGTCGCAGGTTCGAATCCTGCCTCGGGCATGGATGTGTGTGATGTCCTTAGGTTAGTTACATTTAAGTAGTTCTAAGTTCTAGGGGACTGATGACCTCAGAAATTAAGTCCCATGGTGCTCAGAGTCATTTGAACAATTCTTTCTCTCTCTCTCTCTCTCTCTCTCTCTCTCTCTCTCTCTCTCTCTCCCTCCGTCCCTCCCTTCCTCCAGTGGATCATCTGCTAAAAGGATCGAAATATTCCGGAATTACTGCTCCGAAATTGAGTAATGAGTGTAACATGCCAGGGGATTTGTGATTTACACTTTGAATTTCCTTTGTGAACTTTCGACAGGAAATCGAATTCATGTAATTATAGCCTAAGACACTTGACTAATCTAAAGATTATTTGCTGCATATGTTTTACTCAGTACTTAGTTTCAACGTTTGAAACATAAATTGATTCGAAATATACAGCTTGTAAAGGTCCCTAAACACACCCAATGTCCCCTGTACGATGCGCTTCTAACTGTGGCACTCAGCTCCAAACCATCAGAAATTCTCCTCCACAGCAGTTACGTCTTTCTACAGTCTTTATCGTCGAGTTCCTGACTTCAGTCTAGATATATGACGCAATAGGGCAGTAGACGAACAATCGGAATCAGCGTGGTTCAAGTCCCTCTAACCTGGTTTAGATTTTTCATAATTTACCTCAAATCATTTTCAGCGATTGTTGGAATGGTTTGTCAAACATCCCCTGGCCACTTCCACAGCCATACATTGACTGTTGCACCAGTGTTCCGTCTCTCATGACAGTACAGACGAAATGTGAAGCCCCAAATTTCTTTCATTCCGTCCTTAGCATTCTGAATATTTTTTATGTTGTGACACATTATCTTGGACTCTGTGATCATTAACTGCTGCCATTTGAACCACACAGATTCCTGATTTGGTTGCTTTCGAATGCCGTCATCATATCTTGTGGGCCGTGTATCACGCGCGGTTAAACTAGCACATCCTAAGTTATTTAGTTTAGCTACGCATTCTACATGGCCCACAAAATCTGGTGATAGTTTTAGAGTAGAAGGGAAACTGGTCATAATAAATAAAAAGAACCCACGTGTTACAGACGGCGTTTAGAACTGTCATAGTCTGACTAGCTGCTACAAGACAACAATCAAGTGGCGTGTATCATACTGTCTAGTAAGTAAGAGTGCCTGATAAGATAGTAGACTGCCGAAATCTCATATCTGAAACCTTATGGACAACGTCTGAAGTAAGGCGTTGATTCTGTCTTCAACTAACTAGTTCGAGTAATGCTCCTTCCATCTGCCTACCACTGACGTATAATGATGGCTCATTATGTCAAGAGAATACGAGATACGGCGTATGTAACACCGGTCGAAAACCCTTTTGGAAATCACCATCGGAAATCTCTCTAACATGGGAGAGGCGTGATCTTAAATTGTAATTCCTAATGGAGGTAACTAATAGTACTGATTTCCCGTCGATTATCGCGGGATGTAATTACATTCATTGGCGTAAAGATTATGTCTTGAATCATTATTGCCCGCATCTCGTGGTCGTGCGATAGCGTTCTCGCTTCCCACGCCCGAGTTCCCGGGTTCGATTCCCGGCGGGGTAAGGGATTTTCTCTGCCTCGTGATGGCTGGGTGTTGTGTGCTGTCCTTAGGTTAGTTAGGTTTAAGTAGTTCTAAGTTCTAGGTGACTCATGACCAAAGATGTTAAGTCCCATAGTGCTCAGAGCCATTTGATTTTTTTTAATCATTATTCACAAAATTTATGATATATTTATAAGATGGGCAAGGTTATTAGCGACACGTTTCCATTTGCACAAATTTCTCATGCCGAAATTACGGCCCTAACCTGATACATTATGCAATGATTGTCTGACGCGTGTCTTAGGGTAGGGTACTTTGTGACAATGACTGGAGGATATATGTTACGAATCATGCATTTATTAAGGAAATACGTTCCAGTTTATACTACAAGTAACACATATTTCATGCAAGAAGCAGGCATAATATGGATGGGATAAGACACTATCCACTGCCCAATGCTCACGAAGAGCTTTAAGGTCACATGACAACCTGGGTTGTCTTTCGTAAAGAGACATAGACTTGGAAAGAGACATAGCCGTGTGTACAGATAGAAGCTTAGGATTTAATGTCCCGTGGGGAACGAAGTCATTAGAGACGGAGTACACTCTCTTGATGGGGAAAGATGGGGAAGGAAAGTGTCGGTGCACATTTCAAATAAAAATTCCCGTAAGTTCCCGTAACCGATTTAAAAAACCATTGAAACCTAAATGAATGAACGTGAACTTAAACTGCCGTAGCTTCGAATGTGACTCTACCTCCCTCGACCCGTGGAATCACAAAGCACAGGGTGACCAAAATGTGGGCTAATATTTGAAAATTCAGTACTAAACGAAATAATGTAGGCAGAGAGGTAAAAACAGACACACATGCTTAAAATGCCATGGGGCTTTACTGAAACCAACAAAGTGCACAATATGACCAACAAATGGGGCATTATATGATACGAAAGCAATGATTATCACAGCAACTGATGTTCTCTATAACAAATGCTCAACATGCCGGCCATCATTCATCAGCAGTACCTATAGTCGAGGCACAATGTTGTAAACATCAATGTAGAGCATATCAGTAGCTGTGCTGAGACATTTCCGTGATATGTTGTCTTTTAGCATTCCTAATGAGGTCGGACAATCGCGGTAAACTTGCGACTTCAGGTGACCCCACAACCAATAATCAGACGAATAGAGGTCTGGTGATCTGGGAGGCTAAGCATGATGGAAGTGGTAGCTCAGCATGCTATCCTCACCAAACGATGTGCGCAAGAGATCTTTCATATGTGTAACAATATGGGTTGGTTCAAATGACTCTGAGCACTATGGGACTTAACTTCTGAGGTCATCAGTCCCCTAGAACTTAGAACTACTTAAACCTAACTAACCTAAGGACATCACACACATCCATGCCCGAGGCAGGATTCGAACCTGCGACCGTAGCGGTCGCGCGGTTCCAGACTGTAGCGCCTAGAACCGCTCGGCCACCACGGCCGGCAGCAATATGGGGTTGAGCGCCATCTTGCGTAAAAGTCGTACCTTTCATAAGGTGTTTATCAACCAGGGTAGGGATGATGGGATTCTGTAACGTATCGGTGTGCCTTGCAACCTTCACGCTGACAGTTTGAACAGCAACACCCTGCATTTCGTTGAAGATAAATGGTCCAATCTCGATTGACGTGGTAACTCCACACCATACCGTGGTTTTCTCGCCATGCGATGGAGTTTCCACGGCTGTTACAGGATTTTCGGCTGCCAAAATTCTACAGTTTGGGTTGTTGGCAGACCCTCAGAGTGTGGAATAAACTTCGCCTGACCACAACATGTTAGACAAGCAATCGTCATCTGCGCCAATTTTTTGAAGTGCCCACACAGCAAATGGCCTCCACATCACAAAATCCGTGGCTAAGGATTCATGGTGACGCTGGATTTTGCACGGATAGCGTTGGAGGCTGCACTTTAGTGCTCTCCAAACAGTTGTGCGTAGAATGGCGGTGCGACGTGTGAGTTCACGAGCGCTGACTTCACCATGCAGAGAAGAACCAGCTGAAGTCCCCGTTGCTTCCTGAACTGTCCGAGTAGCAGCAACACTTCTGTCCGGTTGCCCACTAAGGGATCAATCGCCTAAACAACTCGTGACTTCGAACTTCGTGATTTTCTTTTTTTTTTTTTTGTTCACAACGACACTTGTAACTAGACCTTTGCCCGTTCGAATGCCCTTCTTATGGTGATAGGGTCGTAAAGCTGCAGTAGCGGATTCTCCATTCTCATAGTAAGGTCTCACTAACAGTGCCTTTTCTGGTAAAGTCAACATGCAGCGACTGCTGGCGCATCTGACTCCCTCTCTCACTATGGCCCATTTTATACGCGAATCCTATGGTTGCTATCGAGCACCATCCGTTGGCCAGTTTTTGCATTAGTTTTTGGTTTCAATAAAAACCCATGTCAAGTCAGAGATATGTATCAGCTTTTTGCCTCTCTATCTGCATTATTCCATGAATTAATGCATTTTCATATGATAACGGATTATGGGTCACTCTGTACTGCTAATGGAAATACTTGCGTACTAAAACCGAAGAACAATAAAATATAACAGAGATGTCAACTGGATTTCGCGTGAAAGCGGAAAGTATTTATTACCAAAAGATTCTGTAATAAAAATAAACAAAAAAAAACATTAAAAAAGGAAAGGTCACATGTTTTGTATAACGATTTGTCTAAAAGTAAGAATTAAAATAGAATAGAGAAAGATTTAAAGGGCCATTAAATGGTGCTCGAAATCATGAACAACGAATGAGTGTCTCTAACATATTTTATTTCTTACTTTCAGACCAATCATTTCAAAAAATAATTGACCGTTACTTTCGAGAATTTTTTTCTTGTTTGCAAGTTTTTCTCAAAAGCCATGAAGTATAATATATTTAAATATTGATCGGTATTCTATTATTATAAAGAGTATAAGGGCAAAAAGAAAGTAAGAAGTTGTCAGTTTATGCTGCAATTTGTTATTTACTTTATTTTTGAACATGAGAAGAGTAATTTCACAACTTCTATACAAATGCAACTTTTCTTGCGCCATGTACCTAGGCCTTGAAGAGAGGAACTTTTTGGTACTTCATTTACATAGGTAGCAGCAGCTGTTCGTAAAATATTTCAGTTTACCTTCAAATCATTAATCAAAGTTTTCTTCCTTACTGCGATTTATTTATTCGTGTCAGAAGCTTCACCAAGTTCCATTTTGATGCTTCTACAGTGAAAGGATCAGCCAGCCGAAGCTGTTTCCCACGGACGTCTGATTAACACACTCTTCAGGGAGGCTCCTCTCATACGTCCCCCGTTACCATGATTACTTTCAAGCCATTATATATGTAATATTTTTTTAAACTATGCCTAACTAATGGTCAGTTTGATACTCTATTTATCCATTTCGCACTTTTTTTTTTGGCTGTGAGAATTCGGACGAAAATTTTCCTTCAGATTACTAATTAAGTTTTTCTAAATTTTTCAGACAATCAAACGTTTGTTGGCAGAAATTGACCTCACGTTGCTTAATTCGAGGCGCCATTTGTCCATTTCCCACTTTTAAAAGTAGTTTGGCTACGAAAGTTCGCACAAAATCTTTCGCTCAAATCATTAATTAAATTTGTCTTTATTAATCTGATTACTTTCAATCAATTAAATCTCTTTTTGCAAAACTAGACGTCACATTGATCAACCTGGCCCTCCATTTACCCATTTCCCATTGGCAGTTTCGCTCTGAAAATTCTGAGAAAAAGTCCATTGTGTAATTTTTGTGGCGTCTTATTTTCGCTCCACTCAAACATTAGACCAAAAAGGAAATATAGCAAAAATATTCTGTGTTAATTTCCTGACCTCCCCCGAGCTTTCGGGTGGAATGTCGGAGTTGAATTTGTGAAGATAAATTCGATTTGCAATCCGACCTTTCTTCATTCGCGCCAGTTGATTGCGTTATTCAGATTTCAGTATGCAACTATGTAAAGTAAATTAAACTGAGGGGAAATTATCTAATATTTGGAAAATTATCGTATGTGCCCAATTTAAAAATGGTCCTGAGCACCATAGAAAAGCCTTAGCCGCCGTAAGATACTGTAATTCAAAATGTAATTTATTACACGGAGATGTTTGTTGTGTTTACCGGGAATCGGATAGCCCCAAGTCAAATTATTGCGACGTCAGGGAAACTTTACAGAGGAAAGGCTCTTAGTTGACGTGGCTAGACGGCAGAAAGCGACCAACAATTCCATTAAGAGGAAAGTCTTGCTAAGTCCGATAGAACCTCGAAATACAGAAGAAACAATTTCTTGTATTCTAGATAGCCCCGTAGGACTACGAGAAAGAATTAACAGCAGACCTCAGGTACTTAAAAGATGCAGTACGCCAAGAACTTTCAAACTGAAGAAAGTTCAACGCCCTTGATCAGGTCTGATTCCAACAATTGCTATACGAGATGCTGTAACACTACTCATTCTAACAGTGGCACTAGTAAATTTCACATGTACAGTGAGATGTGAACTCCAGAAACTATGACAAATGGCTTAAGTCTGACTTGCAGAGAAAGGAAAAAGTGACAGTTGACTGAAGAAACATGATGTACCGTTCCAACTCCAACATTTGTTCGCAGGAAATGGGTTTCATTGAGTATCCTCTCTGACAGCGTCATAGATTCAGGTGCTCCTGAGTGCTCAAACTGGACCGGTAGTAACGAGGGAAGCTCATTTCCATTTCCTCAAGAGTAGCTTGCAACACTCACCCAGTTAATGAGTTCCTACTCTGAGTCGAAGACCAAAACTGCTAATCTTACGATGAAATGGTAGGAAATTGAAACTCACATTCGTTAGCATTAATCCGACCATGTTGTATTTTAAGTTACTCCATTCCATAATAATGATGACGATAGGGACCTGAGCGCTACCATTAGTTAAAAAAACTGAACGTGGTAAGTTTTTAGAAATTCAAGGACTTGCGTAAGGAACGTTAGTTTGCAAGGTAAAAACAGCCCTGACAGATAAAGTCCTGCTCAAAGTGTGTGTCCTTAATTAGCATCGATGTCTCGGAATCTGGCGGGCGCCTTCTAGCCGTGGCCAGAATCCAGCGTCTGTATCAAACCGCAGCTTAACTGCGTCTCTACGTAGCCGCAGTACGTGCATACGTCATCATTTTTATGCCCGATGCTGGTCAAACAGACAGTTTTACATGTTTTGAGCCATAGTGGGGGCGACGCACCTCGCCGAGATGACAGTAAGAGAGAGCCGTGGACATCGAGTTGTCGCTCAGGGCTGTACGTTGTCCACTTTACGTTTCGTCGCCGACCCAGTCATTAAAGGCGTCGAGGCTAGCCAGCCACGCGGTTCGTTTATAACATTTAACTAGATAGCACCCCAGCATTCTCTCGAATGATTTATGTTAGTGCCGGAAGATTCGCCACACCCACAGTGTGTTTTCCCACGACACGGCGACTTTTGAAGATGGTGGGCCCCACCCGTAAACCAGTGTGAAGTGAATATACAGATACGGTACAAATTCTCGAATTTTCTGGTAGGACCTGAGGTATGAGTGCAGTCTATCATCATTTAGCGGTAGAATTGCGTTCTATCAAAACTACGGTAACACTGGTAACACTGGTAAGGGAGAAAATAAATGCGTGTAAGAGAGAAACTGGAAGCCAACAGCTTCTCTTTGTTTTTTTTTTTTTTGTTTGTTTGTCTTGTTATCTATTTTGCACATAATTAGTTCTGCACATCATTCATTATTAGTTAAGTGTGTATTTTATATCCTTACAGAATATAAATCGCATTTTATAAGTAATAAAATTCAGTTCATGCCGTAACTTCTGCGCTTTTATAGAACCAGAGCAGATGCTGTCGAGGCAAGTACAGTTTACACGCACAAATATAAAAAATGTATATAATTATCGTTTTTATTTTGTGCTCAATAGAACGTTTTTCATCATGATCAAGGGTAAGAGTTTCCTGTTATTTCTGATAAATGCGAAAGTTGTTTATGAATAACAGAATTACGTTTTATATATGTTTGACGACGTATTGAAGTGATGTTTGATATATTATTGTTTTGCAGTGTTTTTCCTAGCACTACGTCAATAATCTGTATTGTTTGCTTTATTTTTACCACAGCATCCCTCACTTTCACGTTACAAATCAACAATATTCAAATAAAATCTGAATTAAACATTGGCAAATTCAGTTTTTCTCAGATACTGTTCATTCTTAATTAACAGACAGGAGGATAAGTATGTAGAACAAAAATGTTCCGTAGGTTACCTAGCCCTTTGTGTATACTCACTCAGTTTCTAGACAGTTCAGCGCTTTTTAGAGGAATCTGGTGAGACAGTTATCGCATACGTAAAGAAAACGATCGAAATGAGGTAACGCCCGAGAGGTATGCAATACACCTAACGTACAGGTAACGTTGGTACGACCGTAACTGACCAAAGCTACTAGGAAAAATATCTTAGTCTAATCTTACCTATAGTAGTCTACGGTAGTTTTACAAACATATTTTGCAGCAATCGCTTTCCACATGCCGATTTGATACATTACAAATTAGCCATATCACGAACATAGTTTCGACGATACAGGGTAACCACATTTGCAGAAAAAATACATACAATTAAATAGTATGAGGCTTCAGCACTCACTGACAGCTCAAAAACACTTATACTTCTCTAGGAGAGGCGCTTGATTCTGAGGTGATTTTTAATTGAACGTTTTCTTACAGAAATTGCATTTATTTCTTAATGTACTCCTCTATTAAGGTCAACAACTTCTTGAGTCCTTCAAAGGTGAAGTTGATTTAAGCTACGCCTTTCTTATTCCACGCGCATTTTATCCCCCACCCCACTCCACGCCCACCCCCAAGACATTTTTTAAAGGCTGCTTTTATTGAATGTTGTGCTACATGTCAAAGTGACACAGATATTTGACACTATTTTTCAGCATAAAAATGTGTGTGAAATCTTATGGGACTTAACTGCTAAGGTCATCAGTCCCTAAGCTTACATACTACTTAACCTAAATTATCCTAAGGACAAACACACACACCCATGCCCGAGGGAGGACTCGAACCTCCGCCGGGACCAGCCGCACTGTCCATGACTGCAGCGCCTCAGACCGCGCGGCTAATCCCGCGCGGCTTTTCAGCGTAGTCACTTAATCTCTGTAAATAGCGTTCGGAACGGTGTACCAATTATTCAGTTCCTCGACTATAGCAATCCACTCCTTGGTCACGGAGCCATTCGAGAACCGCTGAGTGAACATTCACATCGTTGGAGAATCACTGCCTCGATTGCTTAGACATTTTCGTCTGTGGTCGACGTCGATGACCTTCCTTCCCGATCAGCATCACCCACGTCTGTGCGGCCTTGCTCAAATTGTTGGCACCATTTCATAACGGCTGGACGCGACACTGCATTTAGGACATATACTGCCAGAATTTCACGATGATTTCCGTGCCATTTCCAGAAAACTGCAGCCCTGCCCTTTGTCGGTGATGGAACGTTTGTAAGATAACTGCACCGTGCTTATTTTGATCATAATTATTATTATTACCATTTATTTATTTGTTAAGTTGAAGAGATTACCTTTAGGTCCTTTACGTATCTTGGTACACAGCATGAAAGGCTCGTAGACATATCTGGGATGATGCATTATAACTTTAATATTGTTATGTAAGTTAAGTTTGATTTTGAGAGAGAAGAAGTTTTGTTGTATATGAAGACAGTTACGAGTTTCAGTAAAGTGTAGTTCGTAAATGTCCCTTGGTGATACAAATAAAAATTAGTTGCTGCTGATTCGAGCATGTAAATAAAATTGAAATGAATACAGTCTGATTTAGTCAGTCCACTTTGCTGGCTGTTTTTACTTTACTTCAGACAATGGTTTGTTGGAGCGTTTTCTTTCTGGGTATTCCGGTGGTACCTCACGACGTTATAAGTTATCTGTAAACAATATCATCCTCTATGAAGCCATCCAGGTTATAAATATGAACTGGAGCTAGTGTTATCTAACTCTTTTCACGTATATTTGTGAAGTGGAAATTCCAGACGCTTTTTGTCCCTTGCTCTAAACTGTAGTACAGGCTAACAATAGGCGATAGAAAAGTCAATACTACGGTCGCAGGTTTGAATCCTGCCTCGGGCATGGATGTGTGTGACGTCCTTAGGTTAGTTCGGTTTAAGTAGTTCTACGTTCTAGGGGACTGATGACCTTAGAAGTTAAGTCCAATAGTGCTCAGAACCATTTGAACCAAAAGTCAATACTAGCATCGTAAACAACAATGACCTCCTTTTTTTGTATGTTATACAGTTCAGAAAACAGCTATCGACAGGCACGTGTAGTTAAGACGTCAGTGATAGTTTGCATTCACAAGGAGGACTGCACAGTTTGTCAGATTGGAATATATCCTGAACTTAATACCTTGTATTACCTGAACTATGAGCTCAAGTTTGGATAAAATATTATCAACTAAATCTGCCGTCTAGTAAAATACCTTGTTTGTATTCACCCAAATATGTTTCACCACAATTGCGTCATCCTTTGAGAGTATTTATTAACTTTCTCTTTAGAATGTATTTAGATTATCTGTGAATGCCTATCAATTACAGGCACAGAGAGAACTCGAGTTGCAAAACGAATAACAATGGAAAATTGTGAACGAAACGAGCAAAACATCGTGAAAACATAAAAGGTGAAATAAGTCTAACCAAGAAGCAAAAACACTCATCTCACAAGCCTTAGAACGGGTCACACACAACAAAAATGGCTCGCTGCAGTAACTATGGATGTATAGCTGAAATGCAATCTAAAGAGAAAATAAGAAAACGGCCGTTGAGCATGCCACAACTGTTGCGAAATGTGTTTCGGCAGATACAAACATCTAACTGTATTTTTCTAGAAGTCATGCCCAATGGACGCACTTTCAGTCACATTGACCTAAAATAAAATAATTTTGTTCGTTGTTTCTATTACAATTGCTAACAATCTAACCCAATTTATTAATGTTTTATATACAGTGTCTCCAAATGTGTAGAGCAAAGCATGAACGAGTTTGTCAGTGAATTGAAAGTCTAGCAAAAACATATTGCAAATGTTGTAAAAAATCTGAAAATTGATAGGCAGTGGTTAAAAACTCTAAAGTCACAAAGAGAAAGACTACTGACTTTAGTATATCGTGCTGAAGTCTGATGACTGGAAACTCAGTTCATTGTCCTTTGATCGAAATACACTCCTGGAAATTGAAATAAGAACACCGTGAATTCATTGTCCCAGGAAGGGGAAACTTTATTGACACATTCCTGGGGTCAGATACATCACATGATCACACTGACAGAACCACAGGCACATAGACACAGGCAACAGAGCATGCACAATGTCGGCACTAGTACGGTGTATATCCACCTTTCGCAGCAATGCAGGCTGCTATTCTCCCATGGAGACGATCGTAGAGATGCTGGATGTAGTCCTGTGGAACGGCTTGCCATGCCATTTCCACCTGGCGCCTCAGTTGGACCAGCGTTCGTGCTGGACGTGCAGACCGCGTGAGACGACGCTTCATCCAGTCCCAAACATGCTCAATGGGGGACAGACCCGGAGATCTTGCTGGCCAGGGTAGTTGACGTACACCTTCTAGAGCACGTTGGGTGGCACGGGATACATGCGGACGTGCATTGTCCTGTTGGAACAGCAAGTTCCCTTGCCGGTCTAGGAATGGTAGAACGATGGGTTCGATGACGGTTTGGATGTACCGTGCACTATTCAGTGTCCCCTCGACGATCACCAGTGGTGTACGGCCAGTGTAGGAGATCGCTCCCCACACCATGATGCCGGGTGTTGGCCCTGTGTGCCTCGGTCGTATGCAGTCCTGATTGTGGCGCTCACCTGCACGGCGCCAAACACGCATACGACCATCATTGGCACCAAGGCAGAAGCGACTCTCATCGCTGAAGACGACACGTCTCCATTCGTCCCTCCATTCACGCCTGTCGCGACACCACTGGAGGCGGGCTGCACGATGTTGGGGCGTGAGCGGAAGACGGCCTAACGGTGTGCGGGACCGTAGCCCAGCTTCATGGAGACGGTTGCGAATGGTCCTCGCCGATATCCCAGGAGCAACAGTGTCCCTAATTTGCTGGGAAGTGGCGGTGCGGTCCCCTACGGCACTGCGTAGGATCCTACGGTCTTGGCGTGCATCCGTGCGTCGCTGCGGTCCGGTCCCAGGTCGACGGGCACGTGCACCTTCCGCCGACCACTGGCGACAACATCGATGTACTGTGGAGACCTCACGCCCCACGTGTTGAGCAATTCGGCGGTACGTCCACCCGGCCTCCCGCATGCCCACTATACGCCCTCGCTCAAAGTCCGTCAACTGTGCCGTGCGTGTGATCATTGCTTGTACAGCCCTCTCGCAGTGTCCGGAGCAAGTATGGTGGATCTGACACACCGGTGTCAATGTGTTCTTTTTTCCATTTCCAGGAGTGTATATATTGGTAATACCTAGAGAACCAAGAGAATACACTTTAAAAGCTGCAAAACGTGGTGGCGTGTGTGCCACTTCTTGTGAATGGTTATCGTGTTGCGATTGGGCCGACACTCTAGTAGGAAATTCATGAATGTATAAATACACACATCAAAAAAAGTTTTGCATCACCTGGGTTCCGAGAGTTCCGGAACCTGTACAGAAAATTGGAATACAGAACAACATAAACATCATTTCCGCCCTTTTTATTACTCATGAAAACCACACATTGCATGTTCTACCACCATACAGAGAGATCTTCAGTGGTGGTGATCCAGATTACACACCAGTACCTCTAAAGCCCGGTAGCACGTCCTCTTGCATTCATGCTTGTCTGTATTCGTCGTGGCATACAATCCACAAGTTCATCAAGGCACTGTTTGTCCAGATTGTCCCACTCCCCAACAGTGATTCGGTGCAGATCAAAAATGGCTCTGAGCACTATGGGACTCAACTGCTGTGGTCATAAGTCCCCTAGAACTTAGAACTACTTAAACCTAACTAACCTAAGGACAGCACACAACACCCAGCCATCACGAGGCAGAGAAAATCCCTGACCCCGCCGGGAATCGAACCCGGGAACCCGGGCGTGGGAAGCGAGAACGCTACCGCACGACCACGAGATGCGGGCGGTGCAGATCCCTCAGAGTGGTTGGTGGTCATGTCGTCCATAAACAGCCCTTTTCAATCTATCACAGGCATGTTCTATAGGGTTCATGTCTGGAGAACATGGTGGCCACTCTAGTCGAGTGATGTCATTATCCTGAAGGAAGTCATTCACAAGATGTGCATGATGGGGGCGCGAACTGTCGTCCATGAAGACGAATGCCTCCGTAATATGCTGCCGATATGGTTGAACTATCGGTCGAAGGATGGCAATCACGTATCGTATAGCCGTTACCGCACCTTGGATGACCACCAGCGCCATACGTCGGCCCAACGTAATGCCACCCCAAAACAGCAGGGAACCTCCACCTTGCTGCACTCGCTGTATAGTGTGTCTAAGGCGTTCAGCCTGACCGGGTTGCTTCCAAACATGTCTCCGACGATTGTCTGGTTGAAGGCATATGCGACACTCATCGGTGAAGAGAACATGATGCCAGTCCTGAGCGGGCCATTTGGCATGTTGTGGGGCCCATCTGTACTGCGCTGCATGGTGTCGTGTTTGCAAAGGTGTACCTCGGCATGGACGTCGGAAGTGAAGTTCGCAACATGCAGTCTATTGTGCACAGTTTGAGTCGTATCACGACGTCCTGTGGCTACACGAAAACCACTATTCAACATGGTGGCGTTGCTGTCAGGGTTCCTCCGAGCCACAATCCATAGGTAGATGTCATCCGCTGCAGTAGTAGCCCTTGGGCGGCCTGAGCGAGGTATGTCATCGACAGTTCCTGTCTCTCTGTATCTCCTCCATGTCCGAACAACATCGCTTTGGTTCACTGTGAGACGCTTGGACACTATCCTTGTTGAGAGCCCTTCCTGGCACAAAGTAACAATGCAGACGCTATCGAACCGCGGTATTTTCCGTCTAGGCATGGTTGAACTACAGACAACACGAGCCGTGCACCTCCTTCCTGGTGGAATGACTGGAACTGATCGGCTATCGGAGTCCCTCTGCCTAATAGACGCTGCTCATGCGTGGTTGTTTACATCTTTGAACGGGTTTAGTGACATCTCTGAACAGTGAAAGGGACTGTGCTAAACTTTTTTTGATGTGTGTATATTCCAAAAAATATGATGTTACTGTACATTTCTGGTAAGTCACAGTTAATATAGAAATCTGTGCATATTAACGATCTATGTCATGTTGCGAAGACTGAAAAGCAGTTCATTGAAAAGCAAAAATGATACTGTTTTGGAGTGACTAAAGAAAAAATTTAAAATTCATTTATGATGTATGAAGTACTAACGACAAAAAAAACTGATCTCTATAGAGCCTAAAATCTTGAGTAACCCTGTGAAGAAGTTAAAATGCTTTGTATTTATTTTCTGAAGGTAAGTTCCTACGTTACTTAAGTTCAGTAGGTGGAAGATGTTGAGGAGTCTTGATTAGCAGATGATTTTTTACTAAGTACTAGCGCGAAATATAGTAACGATGGCATTCATTTACCTACCTCTATTACTTTGAACCAGAGCAAAAGACTTACATCGTAATTGAAGAAGATTTAATGTGGATATTTTCAACAAATTTAGTAATCAATATCAATTTCTATTAGAAAGTGTCTTCTAATATATAACAATGTCAAATTAAAAAAATATATCACCTTCAAATGTCATTTTTATTTAATTGAGATCATAGGCTTTATTATTTTTACTAGTACTGCGAGATTTACTTACAACATGTTTAAATGCTCCCAATCTCTGCTGGTGAATGGAAAAATAAGCTCGCATAGGCAACAGATGTGAAATTGGCTGTCCATTGAAATACCAAGCGAACTGGCAATGAGGCAGAGGGAGTCCAAATTGCGGATATTTGAGACAGGATTTCCAGTTGCAGCATTTGCCTTAGAAACAAGGGGAACCTCCCGAAAACCTTGGTCGGAACTGGGGACTGGGACTTTTTTAATTTAATTCTGGGATATTTTATGCGCTATATCTACGACGCTGTGGACCGTAGGAGATGCTATAGACGTTGACAGGACGAGACGGTGCTAAGACAGACCATATACGATCCACCTGGCGGTCCTGCATATACTGGGCGTCGAAATCGCAAAGAAGTCGCGACGGTGTTGCCGTAACCAAGGATATAATCGAGAAGGGCTTTTATCATTTGAACGACTACTTCACCTGCCATAGGGGGTGCGCATCTGCAGGGATTATCTCCTTGTTGCCCATTAGTATCTGTGGTGAAGACAAGCACGCGCAGTCCTACCGCGGTGGAGTATACATGAACTGAAAAGCTTGTAACGGCGTTGGCGGATAGGCCGTTGGGCTCGAAGATTCCAGCGCCCCACCAGATACAATTAGTGTTAGTTGTTGTCATAGCGTAGACGATTGCGCACGAGACTGCTATCTGACGGACCACTTGAATTTGCTAGCGAAACGTCGTGATTGACTAACTTTAATAGCAATTAACTCTGAAACGGCGCAACGTACTGAATTTTTCTCTTAACAACTACTTTTATGCACAACCTATCCTGCAACACGCTTACAAGCTTCTCAGACTGTTTTAGACCACCCTGTATTAGGCCGCTCTTGGTAGCTTATCGTCACTTTCACCTGTCGAGAAACAGCATCAGTTTAATGACATTCTGAGGTTCCATGAAATCCATATTCCTGTCCACACCTGAACTGACACTCATTATTGTTTCCCCTAACATCTTCAAATGTATCACATGGAATTCGTGGATGCCTTCTCAAGATCTCAAACCGTCCATCAAACAAGAGCCAACCGTCATCTAATTACCCACCCCGACAAACCCAGGAATATCTCCGAGCAGACTGAAATCCATACTGTGTCGAAATCCACGGTTGCGCTAGTTATGCCGAGGTGAAGTGACTTGCACAGAATAGACCAGTATGGTGAGCCACTTCGAACCAGTCTTTGGACAGAAGGCAACACCAACAACAATTACAACAACAAATCATGAAAAGTCATACCGAATCATGTCACGCACACGAAAGTAGCGTTATACATCGTATTGTCAGTGTTATTATTTCACTTATATCTGAACTATTCTAACGACGTGTAAAGTACCCTAGCCAGTGTTGAATTGTGTGAATAATAAACACACAACAACTAGGTTTGTAGAATAATCCGTAGTACTACACTGTATCTGATAGTAAATCCTTCTCTGTCACTCTGTTTCACGTTACAAATCAACAAATTTAGAATAAAACCTGAATTAAATATTGACAGTTTCAATTTTACTATATGTATTGTTTATTGTTAAGTAACAGACAGGAGGATAACTATGCAGAACACAAATGTACCGAAGCTTATGCAACATTTTATGTATCTTTACGCAGTTTTTCGAAGGTTCACCGCTGCCGTTTTCTAGGGGAACCTAGGAAGAAACTGATCGCATGAGCAAACAAAGCGATCGAAATGAGGTAACGTCCGATGGGTATTTACAGCTCTAGAGAAGAAGTTTTGCGGATAGCACCAAATTCAAATTTTTCACTTAACAATCTTTATGTAAATCCTCGTAAAATATTTATTTATTCTAGATTAACATTTTATACAAAAGCTTCAATCGACCACCGAAAGTGGTGTTTCTCTTACTTAACGGAGCAGATAATGTCTTTTCCTTTCCTTTGTTATTCCAAGTCTGAAGGTTGAAAACGAGAGCTTTGAAGGATGAGTGTTTGAGTTGCTTCGCCTTCCGCAGACAATCGGAGCGCGAAGTTTGATTAGAAGCGAGCAGATAATTTCATTTACGACCGGCGGTTACATTACATGCCCGCGAAGTTCTAGAGTTAGCCGTGGGGCGCAGAGAAATATAAACTTCCTGCCTCACCGTCCGGAACGTAATCAACGTGTTGTAGGAACTTTGTTTATGACAGCCTCTAACAAGCATATTACTATTCACACGTCGGGTTCCACCACTTTTACTCTAAGACGAAATGTTCCAGTCAAGCGGAACACTCTGTTAAAAGAAAGAAGAAGTAAACTGTAACGTAAATTGCAGTGGACCACAAACTGACAGCGAGCGGCGGAGCTACAGAAGATACAGTCGTACACGCACAATAAGGTTAAAAATGATTTTTTTCTTCGTTATTTTCAGCACTCCTTAAAACGTTCGTCTTTCTGCTCGAACCCAACTTTATGTTCATAAGTCAGCTGCTATTCGACGCGGATGACGAATCTCGTTCCAGTTTGAAACCCAGATAATTTATTACTTTACGCTGCAGTGTTTTAAGAGATGCAGGACGGAAACACCGTGACTTTTATTTCGCATCAGATTAATATACTCATGTTAATACAAGAAGATACACACCAGAATTTCGCTTCCTACTTCCGTAGTGGAAGGGACAGATGCAATCAAAAGCAGTGCAATTTCTTTCAGAAACAGAGCTTCCGAATAATTGTTCATTTTGGCAGTAATGTGATACCCAACGTAAAAATACCCTTCTCAGTTGGAACAAAAGATACTTAAAAATAGTTGTAGCAGGAATAACTTCATATTACGGAGATATACTTCCCAAAAAAACTGCCTCAGGCCGATAGTATGCAATGCATAGGAGTAATTTGGGTTGGCAGCTTCTTCCAATTTTTTCCCGAACCTGGCTCCTAAATAGCCGCTGCATTTATTCTCTGCCGCTCTCTGGTATATTTATTAAATGTAGTAGGATAAACTACAAACTTAAAATCGAATTCCTCTAGGTTTCAAATTACTGCAATATCTCCCACGTTGTTCTTTCTAAGCGCAAAGCTTTGCGTTGTAGTGGCAAAAGAACGATTGTTTTCAACTATTTCTCAATTCTTCATTATCATTTAACACCTCTGGAATCAATAGTTTGAGGAGCCTTCTTCTCAGATGCAATTCTTCGTTTTTATGGATGTTTCTGCAGTTTTTAACTCAACCTGTTTGGGTGCGAGGCTTATATTTTGCAGGAGAGCGATGTTTTAATTTCTAAGGTTCTCCGATGGCCGGAGTGAATGCTACTAAAGAGCGCACAGTTGACGTGCCCCCTCATACTCTGGCCGGTATAGTAATTGTTACACCTCTCATGGTCATCATGGTCATGTAGTGCACGAGAGGGCGGTAACTGGATAGTATGCTGAGAATAAAATTCTCAGGTGGCGTAAATATCCTGATTACGACACACTCACCTGAGTTCAATCCCGCACCCTTCGCAACGTATCATAAAGTAAGGGCATGTGAGCCTGTCGATGGTGATTCATTTGTCAAATGGGACGTTAAGTTCGGCGATCCCTTTGGTGCGGTTTGACAGGAGTAGGGGAGGGGACTGCACTGGGTTTCACTCTCTCAATCCATTTCATTCAGTACTAATTCATAACGACAAGAACATAAGACTGCACAAGCGACTGAATTTTTAAAGACGTTATGTTTGAGGAAACCAAGTTTAGTTGATGATTAATAACTTCTATGGGTGTGCTATTTCCTTGCTCATCGGAATGTTTTGCTCGACTGCATCTTCTCTACAGTGTCTTCGTACGGTATTCCTGACACTGCCAGAAGTTACCCATCTCATTCTTTGGTGGGTGATTTAGAGAATTAGTATAGTGAAGTTGTCCTAGTTGTGCGATATGGCATATGTTCTGTGTTCAGTTCTCGCACACATAACTGATGTCTCTGCCACTGAGTCTTCCTCAGTTACCATCTAGTATTAAGTATATGACGCTAATAACATGTGTGAAAGTTTTCAGTATATCTGTAATGGTCATAATTTTGTTGTTCTGGTTCAAAAAGAGGAATGATGAATTCCATTTGATATTCTGTCTTCCAAATTTGTTGGATTAATCCATGCTGATCTATCTCCAATTTCATACCAAAGGCTTGAAAATTTAATCACGATTAAATGCAGCATTTTGTATGACAAAGGTTACGAACTATATTAGGTAGGTTTTCGCTATTTTCTTCCAATCAGTTAAATTGTGGGTGACTAAATGCGTACCAAGTTACAAAGTTCCTATGAGACATAAGTACCACGCAGAAGTGCCACTGTTAATTTGTTCTTTAAAGTAACGTTTTACTACGAGCCGCAAAGTAATAAATTTAACGTTCTGTCGACACCGACGTTGTAATTAATGGAGTGCAAGCATCGACAGGATAAGAAAGATCACTGACTTTTTTTAAAGATACATATTGCTATGAGGTAGAAACTGACCAAAATGAGCATGGTAGGACGGAGATCCAAACTTCACTCCTACCAAATATGAGCTTCCATTTGACGCGGTAACAGCAAAGAAGCGATGGATATATAATGGGGGATACGAATGATATTTGTTGGATTTGTAAGATTAGGTTTTCAGTATGATGTCGAGTGTGCATTAACTACAAGACTGACGATAAAGAACTTAAATGCCTTTTTCCAGAGCCGCTCTTGGTATCTTTTTCACTTCTACTTGTTGCGTCGTCTGTTGCGTATATTGTTCAGATACCCAATATACGTACGCACAGATTCTCTGCCTCGTGATGACTGGGTGTTGTGTGCTGTCCTTAGGTTAGTTAGGTTTAAGTAGTTCTAAGTTCTAGAGGACTGATGACCATAGATGTTAAGTCCCATAGTGCTCAGAGCCATTTGAACCATTTGAACCGTACGCACAGAACAATAATAGCAGAAAAATAATGAAAGAAAGTTCACCGACTTCGGCTTTTGGATTCCAAAACACCTATCAAATCACAATTTATTGTGTCCTCTGAGTTCGTTTTGAATGGTGACCATTTGCGATCAACCCGACTCGTCATAGAAATATAGTTTAGTATTGAAACACTGGGCTCTTTATCGGTAGAAATTGTGTTAAATAATTAGTCTAAGAATATAGATGTTAACATTCTTCTTTTACCTCAGCGTTTTTCGAGCTATCTCAGGTTCCGCTATCTTACAGTGATAATTTGAGAAGTATTTCATTATAACTACGCGGATGCCATTCCTGTCGCTGCAGTCGTCAGTTATTCTGTACACTTCTGTATGCATTCATTAATTTTCTGTATTCTATTTCTCTTTGAATATCGTACAAGAATACGACGTGTGGAAATATTTCGATAATATACGGCACATTCACTAATTGTTACTCAGGGACAACCGATTTTCTTGTCATTTTAACAATATTTCATAGACAATGGTAGTATTTTTTCAGTAACGAGATAAAGAAAAGGCTTGAATATGAATCCCAATAAATGCTATAAATTTGTGTGCGGAACCACCAAGGAGCCTTCCTCCATTTATTTGGCGTGATATTTGGAAAGCCGGGTCGGGTGGCCGAGCGGTTCTAGGCGCTACAGTCTGGAACCGCGCGAGCGCTACGGTCGCAGGTTCGAATCCTGCCTCGAGCATGGATGTGTGTGATGTCCCTATGTCAGTTAGGTTTCAGTAGTTCTAAGTTCTAGGGGACTGATGACCTCAGAAGTTAAGTCCCATAGTGCTCAGAGCCATTTGAACCATTTGATATTTGAAAAATAATTCCCGCAGCACCCTCCCCCTCCGCCATCCCCCCCCCCTCCACACACACACACACACACACGCACACACACACACACACACACACACACACACACACACACACACACACACACACACACACGTGCAGTAAGGTGACTTAATTTCTAATTTCCTGTTTAACACGCCGACTAGATAGCTAAATCATTGCAAAAAAGGCATGACTAACTCTACCCAGCACCACAGAGCTACTGGTAAGTGTTGTGATGTTGTAGATTAGGTTACGTTAGGTTACGTCATGTTAGATTAGGCTGTTTATTGGTAGCCAGTAGACCGAGTAATGACTATAAACTGCTCTTTTTCAACAAACGATTCTTGAAGAGGTACCGAATTAATTAAATAAAAGACTCTTTTCGCTAGAAAGGTCTTGGGAATAGTGGAAATACAACTTTTATGTAAAAAAAATCAACTATCGATACAGAGAAATTGAACAGATCACTGATCAGTCTTCTTTCCAAATCCACATGAAAAGGCGATAAATCACTGAAAACTTTAAAGTAGAAACAAAATCGTCGTTAAAAGAAACATAATAAATGGAAGACTGGTCTTTTTATTTGTCCATATAGGTCCCTAATTCGGTACATATTTCGTACACAAGTTTTGGACATAAATTTTTTATTTATTTTTTGCTTGTTGGTTTTAAAACTTGCAGACTTATGCCACTTAAATTTTATAACAAACTAAATCCATACAACGATTAATTGCATATTTGAGTGTATAATATATATTTTGTAGTTACTTTCGCAATTAAAAATATAATTTACATGTTTTCATGTATGAGATCCTAAGAGATGGATTAAAGCAGTTTTGCAGTAGGTAGGAAACAACATGTTCGTTTCACTATCCTTATAACTGCCTTCTGTTTCCTGAAAACCGGTTTAGTCCGGTGTATATTTCCCCAGAAAATGATTCCGTATCTCACTAAAGAATGTGCACGAGCAAAGTGTACAGTCCTAACTGTTTCAGAACTAGTGCTGTTGCAAAGACTTCTCACATGACTGATTTTTATTGGTTTGAATTTAAAGATGTGATAAGAGAGCTCCACTTAAGGTTTTGTTGAATATGAATTCCAAGATTTTGTTTCATTAATAGCACTAATTTTCTTTTATCCATATATATATATATATATATATATATATATATATATATATATATATATATAATTACTTGTTCTGCATTTTTATTTCGATCTGTATGGAAATTCATGAATACTGTCTTCTGGGGACTTGCTATTAGTCTGTTTCTGGTAAACCACTCGGACAGTTCTGTCATAATATCTTTTGCAGATGCTGCAAGATCTTCCTCGTTATTTCCTTCTATCAGTAGATTTTTCAATAATTCGTGAAAACCCTGTCGGTAGTGACACATGCTTATAATTACCTATACAATGATGGTAACTTTTTTGTAGAGGTATTTCTTTTGCTGTTTTTAGCTGTTTTAGAGAACACAGCAGTTGATGAATATGAATTGCAGGTATCTAACACAGAAGGGAGTACGTGTCTTGCAGATATTTTTATAACAGAACCAGGGATATCATTGATACCACATGAACACTTACTCTTCAGTGATTTAATGGTATTCAGCAATTCAGCTGGGCCTACTTTACGGAGAAATACGGACAGATTATTTATTTCATTGTATGGAAGTTCTTTCAATGTCGTATTGGGGTTTATTTCCAAATGTTGACTTCATTAATGTATCAGTAACAGCTGCGTAATAGGAATTGGAATTGTTTACAGCTGCTCTAGGATCAGTGAGTTTTTTCATCCATTGATAACGCAATATTTTTGTCAGTTTTCTTTTTCCCCGGAAGACGCTGCACAGATTTCTTCGTGGACTTAGTTTTCTTGGATGATTCCATAATATTTTGCGATTTTCCTTCATTTTTACCACTTTTTGAGAAGTCTTAAAACTAATTTGTATTTTTAGAAATAATTTAGAAATTCTGGGCTGCTGTTAGTTTTTGAGATCAGAAACGTTCCCACTTTCTTTTACAAGATACACTAGTACCTAACGTAATCCAGTTTTTGTATGTGTCTGTGCTTCTGGAAATTATTGTCTTTTTTGGAAAAGCAGTATCAAATTTATGCTCGAAAATATTCAAAAACATTTCTGTGTTTGCATTAGTAATAGAGATGTCATACACTTTTGTTCAAGATTGTTCACTGATTAGATACTAGAGGTGTTCAGTACTTGTATGACTGTAGCTCCTTTTATGGGTAACATTTTGCAGACTGGTGAAAATGTGATTTACAGGTATGTTTAGTAACTGCGAGACGAGGTCGCTGTTGCTGGTATCAAAGTCTTCTGGTGTACGCTTGCCCATGTTTGCACATACCTGGTCAAGTAAAGTGGCACTACTTTTTGTTATATGTGTTGGAGAAGTAAGAGTCACACACAGACTGTAAGCTTTTATTCTGTACAAGAATTTTCCTCAGTGAGGGCTGTGGCTCAGAAAATCAATGTTAAAATCTCCACAGAGTACCGCTGTTTACCCAGTAATCTTGAGTTTACATAGAACAAGGTACAGTTGTCTGAAAAAAACCTATATTGCTGTCAGACGATCTGCAGCTACACACATAAACTAATAAATTTTCTGCCAGTAACTCAACAGCTGACATTTCTAAATCTCTTTCACAATTTAATTTGCATACATAGGCTACAGTCTTTTAATCTAAATTTTCTTTTGCATATACACAATATCCTCCATTTTTCAATTCTGTTATACAAAAACAGGCCGAAAGATTAATCCAATATTTTTAAGTGAGGAAAATACCCATTTTGTAACCAATATTCACAAAAACATGAAACTGAAGCACTTTCCATTCCCTGCTGTGAAGTAGTTTATTTTATCGACTTTGTTAATAACTGTACGTCCAACGGTACACTTTAGTTCGACATCACACTTTTTTTAAACAGTTAACTCCGTAAAAACTATTGTTCATTCTTGTTTAAGAGCCAGAATCTTTCTTTATGACCCGTTTGTCCAAATTACTTTGGGCTGGTCTCACGCTGTTCCTCTTGTAACTCAAGTTTACTAAATGACAGATTTATTTATCCAAGAGCTAATTACCACAGTAATTTAAATGAAGGACATGGCTGCTATGAGAAATTTTTTGCATACCTCATTTATCTCTTCGTTCTACCTTCCTGTTAATTTATTTATGTATGGCCAAGAAGGAAAAACGTATCTTTGTGACTGATTTATAATAGCTTCGTTAGTGTTACTTAATCTGAGTATAACACTTTAGAGATCTTATCTCTGGCAACATCATTTGCACCTGCACAAATTACGACACAGTCTTTTGAGTCAAGGTTTTCACTTGAATTTACAATTGATCTCGTCACTTCTTCAACATCTGCTCCTGGCTTGACGCAGCTCTAAGCACTTGAAGTCTGTTTTCACATCTGCCACCTTTTCCGCAACCTAACTTCCATCACTATCGTCAAAAATAGAATCTATAGTTATTTCTTGCACGCTATAGACCGGTTGACTGACTTTTGAGTCATATTTCTTTGGTTATTAGTTGAATTCCTAGACAAAGTCAACGGTGCACAACTGCTACTGTTTATCGTTATTTTCAGGACTCAGACGTTTCTGAGTGATACTGGTTGCGGAACCACTTTGGGCGCTATAATCTTTTGGTGCACTTATTATGAGCTTCCCACGTTTCGTGCTTCGTTCACGTCACCGGTACCCGTTATATTTTGAGATTGAGTCGATGCTCTGTGTGTTGAGTTTTATAAGCAATATTCTGCAGCTGTTTCTCTAATAAGTCTATATGACAGGTAATCTAGTATACGAACTTAAAAGGACGACTATGATCACTTTGCTCGGATCTAATCGTCTGCTTAGAAAAGTGACCAGTTATCATTTCAGTTATCCGGTGTTTCGGAGTCTCATGGAATGCAGCAGTGTTTCTTATCCCTCCGCATACGCCGGTTACCTGAAATACGCTTACACGCAAAGAAGCTAAGTAATCGCCGACAGCTTCGGAATGTTGCCCATCAAGTTTCTGCCCCAGGAAGCCGCTGTCACCTTGCCCGTCTGCACCCGGTGTTGCTGCCACGGCAGCACGATGCCAGTGTCAGTTTGTTCACTGTTGCCATCAAATCCATAACACCTGAATTCAGGTAAAAGCCTCTCAACAAGAAATCTTGATTTGCGAAAACGTTCGTGATGGCTGTTTCATTGCTCTCCGCACTAGAGGCGTAAGAAGTAGTGATATGTGTTCGAACAGAACATATATTTAGAGACTTCGTTGCATATTCATATACAATTTGCGTGTAAAGGGACATAACATCTTCATTATAGGGAGGTAACATGTTCATTATCTACAGATTTAAATTATTGGTTTCGTTAGGCTAATCAGATTAGGTCCTTCAGTTCTCTCTTACACCGCCCTAAGAACTGTACATCCCAAACTTTTACAAATAAATATTTCCGTATGATTACGTTATAGTTGCATTAACGTTATGATAACAGTAGTGATGTTGGTTACAGTAACAATACTGCCAGTAACAAAATACACCACAACAACGTCGACAGCAATGACATCCTTAACATCGGTAATTTTAAAACGGGGCTGATAAGTATTGAATATGAGTTGGTTTGACGATGAAAGAGGACTTCATGAAATACACTACTGGCCATTAAAATTGCTACACCACGAAGATGACATGCTACAGACGCTAAATTTAACCGACAGGAAGAAGATGCTGTGATATGCAAATGATTAGCTTTTCAGAGCATTCACACAAGGTTGGCGCCGATGGCGACACCTACAACATGCTGACATGAGGAAAGTTTCCAACCGATTTCTCATACACAAACAGCAGTTGACCGGCGTTGCCTGGTGAAACGTTGTTGTGATGCCTCGTGTAAGGAGGAGAAATGCGTACCATCATGTTTCCGACTTTGATAAAGGTCGGATTGTAGCCTATCGCGATTGCGGTTTTTCGTATAGCGACACTGCTGCTCGCGTTGTTCGAGATCCAATGACTGTTAGCAGAATATGGAATCGGTGGGTTCAGGAGGGTAATACGGAACGCCGTGCTGGATCACAACGGCCTCCTATCGCTAGCAGTCGAGATGACAGGCATCTTATCCGCATGGCCGTAGCGGATCGTGCAGCCACGTCTCGATCCCTCAGTCAACAGATGGGGATGTTTACAAGACAACAACCATCTACACGAACAGTCCGACGACGTTTGCAGCAGCATGGACTATCAGCTCGGAGACCACGGCTGCGGTTACCCTTGACGCTGCATAACAGACAGGAACGCTTGCGATGGTGTACTCAACGACGAACCTGGGTGCACGAGTGGCAAAACGTCATTTTTTCGGATGAATCCAGGTTCTGTTTACAGCGTCATGATGGACGCATCCGTGTTTGGCAACATCGCGGAAAACGCACATTGTCGCACTGACGGCACTTTGAACAGATGTGTTACGACCCGTGGCTCTACCCTTCATTCGATCCGTGCGAAACCCTACATTTCAGCAGGATAATGCACGACCGCATGTTGCAGCTCCTTTACGGGCCTTTCTGGATACAATAAATGTTCGACTGCTGCCCTTGCCAGCACATTCTCCAGATCTCTCACCAACTGAAAACGTCTGGTCAATGGTGGCCGAGCAACTGGCTCGTCACAAAACGCCAGTCACTACTCTTGATTAACTGTGGTATCGTGTTGAAGCCGCATGGGCAGCTGTACCTGTACATGCCATCCAAGCTCTGTTTGACTCAATGCCCAGGAGTATCAAGGTCGTTGGCCATGGGTGGTTGTTCTGGGTACTGATTTATCAGGATCTATGCACCCAAATTGCGTGAAAATGTCAGTTCTAGTATAATATATTTGTCAAATGAATACCCGTTCATCATCTGCATTTCTTCTTAGTGTAGCAATTTTAATGGCCAGTAGTGTACATGGTAAACATTAATAAAACCGACGAACTGCAGGGACGTATTCCTGACTGGAAATGGAGGGAAAAACGTCCCATGAACATGTGTCTGGTAATGCGTCGTTGCCGAGGTAGACAGGGCTGACGAATGAATGTTCCTCTGACCACGTGCCACGTATTCTTTGTGTTGCAGGCTGTGTGACTAACGCAGCGTACTGTAAGCAACTTCTGGTCCCGTATTCCTGTCGAGAACAAGTCGAGATGGTGTTCGTTTACCGCCAAGCAAATTAAACTGTCGAGAGGAGCACGGCTATACCAAAACAAGCATACTCACAGACACCAACCACATCAAACAACAATCAATCCCTTTTTGGATCTTTGCGTGATCATAGGCCCTTCCAGACAGGCGAAAGCGTTCATAAACTGGACTGTGCATACATCAAATTTGGAGGACCGTGTTATACAGGATATTGAGACGAATCATAGTACAAACTCCAGGCAAGTGGTCCACCAATATAATGAAAGCCAAAGCACTATTATTGGTGCCCTGTATAACAACCACTGTTATCCAAATCACCTGCAACGATTACAAGGATTATCAGCAATGGATTTCGCTATACGGGACGGATTTTTCACCAGACCATCACAATTATGGCACTTCTGTCAACAGTTGTCTTTACCGACGAAGAAAACTTTACCAGAACTGGAATCAAGAATCTGAATCCCACGGAGGCCTCTTTCAACATCCGTTGTGACATGGATGTGATTCAGTTCTGTACTACGTTTCGGGACGATTTGTTGTCACTGCACGCACCCGTCCATTTCCTGACACATGTTCATAGGCTCTTTTTTCCTCCATTTCCAATCAGGAATCCGTCCCTGCAGACTGTCGTTTTCATTCATATTCAGTCCGTATATGTCAACTCATCGCGAGATAAGAGTGTATCTGAAACTGATTCTTGGCAACTTCTCACTGATACTACATCTCTCCAGTGTAATCATTTTGTTCTAGATTATCACGTCATATTACTAACAAAATGGGTGTAATCGATACTACAAGGCTATAAATTACCACTAGTAGATTAAATGTACTCCTGTGAGTCAATTATATCATTATTGTTCTGGAAGTCACTTTCAGTTCGTGTTTTTTACACGTGCTATTTCTCCTTTCACGTCTTCACAAAAGGCTGTTTCCTTCCTACAACACTTCATTTAATACCTCTGTAACTCCACTGCAGGGTGCTACATATAATACAACACTCATAATGTCCTCCTTTTGTGGTTCAAACAATTAATGACTTTCACTAAGGATCTTAGGAATATTCTGCGACCACGTTCACGCAATTCCCACAAAAATAGGTATCAGAGGTCAGACAAATTACGCGGTCGCATATTATACTTTATTCGTCTCTCAAGCTCCATCCGTGAATTTATCAGGAAGAACGTTTAGTGAATAACATACTGAAATTACACCCAGCCTTGTTCATCATGATTATTTGCGAAGTAAATGTGAGGATACATGTGGAATCGTAAATAATAACTATAATGCAAATGGAGGACTGGATGAACTAATAGAGTTGAAAACTCGAAACGAGAACCACACTTGACATACTGAGAGACCTGAAGTAATCGTTTACCTATTTTATTTTTTAAAAGTATTGATATATATGGAAAATTATTAAAATTTTCTTTTACTAAACTAAAGACGCAGAGGCTGCACTTAATTCAGCTACAAAAAAGACTATTAAATAAACAGCGAAAACAAGATTGAATAATTACTAACCTCTTAACAGATTTGCTGAGACATGTTTGAGCCCTTACGTAGCCGTGTGCCTATGGGTATAGAGTTCAGTTTTAGTACTCATGCACACATTCCACTGCGGTGTGTCTGTCACACTCTATGGAACTTTGTGCTGGTCTAAGCCATTGCACATTGTCTAGGCGTTCATAAACTGATTATACGACCCAACGTGACGGAATAGTGACTCCGCGATGGACTTGGTACGTCGCTAGTGAGGAATACTATTTTTGTGATTAGAAACGCGTTATCTTTCCACATTTTTCCACCCGGCTCCAAGCTTCGGGAAGAATAATCGAATGTATGCGCGAAAAAAGTATTTTATTCCACTTCAGAGACTTTCCATAGCTCCT
Source organism: Schistocerca nitens (assembly GCF_023898315.1). Taxonomy (NCBI): domain Eukaryota; kingdom Metazoa; phylum Arthropoda; class Insecta; order Orthoptera; family Acrididae; genus Schistocerca; species Schistocerca nitens. The sequence continues at coordinate 718,013,676 of NC_064616.1, forward strand.
TTTAGTTAAACACAAAGTTTCGCGATGGTAGGCTCCAGCACGGCCCTCAAGTATCCAGCGATTATTCAGGCACCGCACGGAGTGAGCTAAGGGGGACTCGTCCCGTCCATTAAGCTTGCCAACAGATCCCATCCGTCTGCAAACAAAGCGAACAGTACAGGAGACAAAACAGAGATTCCTACAAGCTACGCCTCTTTGACACAGCGTACGTGTCGCGGCCCACTATGTCTTCACGAAAAATAATTAAAGGCGACATGTGTTCTGCCGTAGACTGACGTTCACAAAAGTGCACATTGTGGCCATAGGAACTGCGTTGTTTTACCAACCACTTCAGTTTATTCTATTCTACAAAATAAAGAGACAAAAAGACGGCCGGCCGAAGTGGCCGTGCGGTTAAAGGCGCTGCAGTCTGGAACCGCGAGACCGCTACGGTCGCAGGTTCGAATCCTGCCTCGGGCATGGATGTTTGTGATGTCCTTAGGTTAGTTAGGTTTAACTAGTTCTAAGTTCTAGGGGACTAATGACCTCAGCAGTTGAGTCCCATAGTGCTCAGAGCCATTTTTGAACAAAAAGACGGTCAGATATGATAGTTCGTCCTATCAATCGAAAATTTCACGCATTATATATGTACCTAGATTATCCAGGGTATGATATGTTATAAATTATTTTATAGTCGTGTTTGGCGCTAGTATCCCATTTGCGCATTGATTTTAGCGTGTTACAATATCTCTAACAGAAAATGTATTAAGACTTGAATTTTAAATCATACACTATCTGATCAAAAGTTTCTAGACACCAGTACGTAACGCGGAATTGACCACGGGAGGTCACGAGAGGTGGACCTACCAGTGAAAAAGGAGGCGGGGAGTATTGTGTTGTCAGCAGAAAATCACTAACCGCGGAAAGCATTGGACAGGAGAGCACAGTGACTTCGTACGAGTACTAGTCTCCTATCACCTGAGTAACAGACCCACTAGGGACCAGCAACTTCTAAGCTGCCGAAATTGATAGTTGGTGATGTGGTTGTGAAGTGGAAACATGAAGAAAAAATCACAGCCAGATCGTTGAGCATTGCGGCAGATGGTGGTAAAAAATCGCATGAAATCAGCGGAAGGAATCTCTTGTGAATTTCAATGTGCTACCAGCAGTCCTGTTAGCAAAATGGTTCAAATGGCTCTGAGCACTATGGGACTTAACATCTATGGTCATCAGTCCCCTAGAACTTAGAACTACTTAAACCTAACTAACCTAAGGACATCACACAACACCCAGTCATCACGCCCTCTTAGCACAATGACTGTACGTAAAGAGTTAAAAAGAATGTGGAATAATGATCGAGCAGCTCCTCATGAGCAACACATTTATGTAGTCATAGCTAAGCAATACTAAGGTAGTTTGTGGGGCGACACAACTGGACACTGGACGGTGGATGAATGGAAATTAGTGACTTGGAGTGACGAATCACGCTATACCCCGTAGAAGGATATGAAGGTATTTTACAGCATTGAGTACCGCATACAGCAGACCACCAGTTCGGACACGAGGAATGTTTATATCAGCACGACAATGCAACATACCATAAATCAGATTCTGTGAGTCAATGGTTTACGTTCAATAATGACCCAGAAAGTCAATAGTCTGCGAGGAGTTCCTACATAAAATGGAACCTCTTTGGACTGAGTTAGAACATCGATCTCGCTACAGACTCCATAGTCCATCATCACTATGAGTACGAGGGTGGTTTGAAAAGTTCTCGGAACGGAATAGAAAAAAAGTATTTACATCTCTGAAACTTTTTTTATATTTCAATGTAGCCTACTCCTTGTAGATTAATGCAATTGGTCCAACGATGTTCCAGTGCCTTGATCCCATCTCGAAAATGAACTTCCTCTAGGCCTGCGAAATAAATGTCAACTCCGGCTGTCAGTTCTTCGTTTGAAGTGAATCTTCGTCCACCAAGAAAAATTTTCAGGTTTGGGAAGAGATGGAAGTCTGCTAGAACCATATCAGGTGAATAAGGTGTGGCAACAACTCATACCTTGTATTGTTGTATTGTATGTTAACCGAGGACCTAGAAACGACGTCTTCCCCGCCGCAGCCGCAGTCGTCCGCAACCCCACGACGACTATCGCAGTCCCCTTCACCATCCCCCCCCCCCCCGTGCCGCCCCACACCGAAACCAGGGTTACTGTGTGGTTCGGCCCCCGGTGGGCCCCCCAGGGACCATGGAACGTCTCACACCAGACGAGTGTAACCCCTCTGTTTGCGTGGTAGAGTAATGGTGTTGTACACGTACGTGGAGAACTTGTTTTTGCAGCAATCGCCGACATAGTGTAACTGAGGCGGAATAAGGGGAACCAGCCCGTATGCGCCGAGGCAGATGGAAAACCGCCTAAAAACCATACACAGACTGGCCGGTTCACCGGGCCTCGACACAAATCGTGCCGGGGACCAGGCGCTCCTTCCCGCCCGGAAAGCCGTGCGTTAGACCGCACGGCCTACCGGGCGGGCACTCATACCTTAGTTCGTGTAATTTTGCCATGGCGACGACACAAGTTTCAGATCCAGCGTCAAGAGTCGCGGCACCCATTTTGCACATATTTTTTTTCATTTCTAATTCTTCAGTTAAAATGTGATAAGTGTGAAATCTTATGGGGCTTAACTGCTAAGGTCATCAGTTCCCAAGCTTGCACACTACTTAACCCAAATTATCCTAAGGACAAACACACTCACCCATGCCCGAGGGAGGACTCGAACCTCCGCCGGGACCAGGCGCACAGTCCATGACTGCAGCGCCTCAGACCACTCGGCTAATCCCGCGCGGCTAAAATGTGATATACCCTTTCAGACGATATCTAGCAATCGTCTGCAATTTCACGCACTTTCAATCGGCGATCCTCGATGACCATTTTGTGCACTTTTGCACTGATTTCTGGAGTAGTGACACATCTTGGCCGACCACTGCGCGGATCCTCACCTAAGCTCTCCCGACCAATTTAAATTCATTTGTCCACTTGGCAATAGTTGAATATGAAGGAACAGAGTCTCCCAGTGTATTCTGGAAATCGGCATGAATGTTCTTTGCGCTCATACCTGTCTTTACGAAGTACTTAATCACTGCTCGAATCTCGATTTTTTTCCATCTTCGCAAGTCACTACGTTGGAACAACAACAGAGCCACGTCAGCGCCACAGCTCTCTTCCAAGAGCACTGATGTGGCAAGTGTTTACAGGCAACAGTCCAATGAATACCACGTGAACAACTCGTTGCGCTAGCGCTGACCTCTCGTGGTGATTCCGAGAACTTTTCAAACCACCCTCGTACCTTCTCTGGTTTCCGCTCCACAGGCATTCAGACACCTCATGGAAAGTGTCCCCAACAAAGTTCAGGCCGTCAGAAACGCGAAAGGTTGGTATATCCTTATTAATGTGAATCTTCAGGTTTTCGCGGCGCAATGACTGCTCCATTAAGTTTCGGGAATGCAGCCGCACGTATTCTGCTTCTTCTTCTAATATTTCGGCTGTATACCTTTCAGCCATCTTCAAAGAGAGCCGTACGACTCTTCGTGCTCGTATTGTGAACGGCTGTGATACAATACGCCATTCTCCAGGGCTGCATCAGCGCATCAGGGATTCCATGCGACGGAGGGTGGATGCATGTATCCTCGCTAACAGAGGACATTTTGAACAGTCGTACGGCTCTCTCTGAAGATGGCTGAAAGGTATACAGCCGAAATATTAGAAGAAGAAGTAGAATACATGCGGCTGCATTCCCGGAACTTAATGGAGCATCCTTATTAATGTCCACTAATGGGTGTCCAAATACTTTGGATCAGACAGTTATACAGGGTGTTACAAAAAGGTACGGCCAAACTTTCAGGAAACGTTCCTCACACACAAATAAAGAAAATATGTTATGTGGACATCTGTCCGGAAACGCTTAATTTCCATGTTAGAGCTCATTTTAGTTTCATCCACCTATGCTCAATGGAGCATGTTACCATGATTTCATACGCGATACTCTACTTGAGCTGCTAGAACATGTGCCTTTACAAGTACGACACAACATGTGGTTCATGCACGATGGAGCTCCTGCACATTTCAGTCGAAGTGTTGGTACGCTTCTCAACAACAGATTCGGTGACCGTTGGATTGGTAGAGGCGGACCAATTCCATGGCCTCCACGCTCTCCTGACCTCAACCCTCTTGACTTTCATTTATGGGGGCATTTGAAAGCTCTTGTCTACGCAACCGCAGTACCAAATGTAGAGACTCTTCATGCTCGTATTGTGAACGGCTGTGATACAATACGCCATTCTCCAGGGCTGCATCAGCGCATCAGGGATTCCATGCGACGGAGGGTGGATGCATGTATCCTCGCTAACGGAGGACATTTTGAACATTTCCTGTAACAAAGTGTTTGAAGTCACGCTGGTACGTTCTGTTGCTGTGTGTTTCCATTCCATGATTAATGTGATTCGAAGAGAAGTAATAAAATGAGCTCTAACATGGAAAGTAAGCGTTTCCGGACACATGTCCACATAATATATTTTCTTTCTTTGTGTGTGAGGAATGTTTCCTGGAAGTATGGCTGTACCTTTTTGTAACACCCTGTATATGTATGAATGATGTATGCGACTATGTGATACATTCACGTGTGTAAGTGATAGTGTTTATTTCTTCCGGTCCCAGTTTTCGAAGTTCTGTTAATCGTGTAGGGTATGTTATTCAGTAGGACAGCTGAAATGAATAACGGTAACACATATTTAAGTATTGCATTCAAAACATTTTGGAATGATGTTTCAAAAGGAATAAAAAGGATATAAGCTATAACACAGTAACAATTCATAAATGTAGCTGAACATTGTGTGAGACTTAAAACAATATTTCTGTTCCACACTACGGAGAAAAATGTGCAACGATTACATTGATTTCCAAGTTAATACGAAAAAAAGAAAAACTTACGAGAAAATGAGTGATCTCCCTTTCAGAGTGCAATTTCCCTTGGTTTTTCTTACGATGTTGCTACGTACTCGAGCTCTGCTTACGACCTATGGCTCGCCGCTCATTATTAAAATTCTATAGCCCCTCGTGGAACAAAACTGAACAAGTGATTCACTTTAATGATCCATTGTTTACGAGAGGTATCGGAGTTACGGAGGCGGCACCGTGGCTACACGACGTCAGCGTTGTCAGTTCCGCAGCCCAGACCGCTGCTATGCATAAACATTTTGGGGCTCATACTCATGAATAAGAATTACCAAGGGGATGCGCCATCCACGTGGTAGCCTTTAGCCTGTTACATCCAGGAAGCAGTAAACACCTGTCGCCAGGACTTTGTATGCGCAAATCGGGACACGATCTTCTTACACAGATGCCTTTGGGAGAGATTATCAGATGCATAGCTACTCCTTCAGATGTGAATCTTCCCAGAATACATTTTTCTGCGATAGTACGTGGAAACCCGTGTATCTTCAGACAGACTGCCTTAAAAAGACGAGCGTGATGTAGTGCTTTAACTTGTTACCATTCCGATAAATCGCTGCCAGTCGTTTGTTAACAACTACATATATTTTTGTTTTAATTTCACAACTTCGTTCATCTCAAGACGTTATACGTTTTACGAGGTGCATTCAAGTTCTAAGGCCTCCGATTTTTTTTCTCCAGACTGGAAAGAGATAGAAACATGAGCATCGTCTTAAAATGAGGCCGCGTTCATTGTCAATACGTCCCAGAGATGGCAGCACCGTACGGCAGATGGAATTTTACCGCCAGTGGCGAGAATGAGAACTGTTTTAAATACTTAAAATGGCGACTTTTTCCTTACTTGAACAGCGTGCAATCATTTGTTTTCTGAATTTGCGTGGTGAGAAACCAATTGAAATTCATCGACAGTTGAAGGAGACATGTGGTGATGGAGTTATGGATGTGTAGAAAGTGTGTTCGTGGGTGCGACAGTTTAATGAAGGCAGAACATCATGTAACAACAAACCGAAACAACCTCGGGCTCGCAAAAGCCGGTCTGACGACATGATCGAGAAAGTGGAGAGAATTGTTTTGGGGGATCGCCGAATGACTGTTCAACAGATCGCCTCCAGAGTTGGCATTTCTGTGGGTTCTGTGCACACAATCCTGCATGACGACCTGAAAATGCGAAAAGTGTCATCCAGGTGGGTGCCACGAATGCTGATGGACGACCACATGGCTGCCCGTGTGGCATGTTGCCAAGCAATGTTGACGCGCAACGACAGCATGAATGGGACTTTCTTTTCGTCGGTTGTGACAATGGATGAGACGTGGATGCCATTTTTCAATCCAGAAACAAAGCGCCAGTCAGCTCAATGGAAGCACACAGATTCACCGCCACCAAAAAAATTTCGGGTAACCGCCAGTGCTGAAAAAATGATGGTGTCCATGTTCTGGGACAGCGAGGGTGTAATTCTTACCCATTGCGTTCCAAAGGGCACTACGGTAACAGGTGCATCCTACGAAAATGTTTTGAAGAACAAATTCCTTCCTGCACTGCAACAAAAACGTCCGGGAAGGGCTGTGCGTGTGCTGTTTCACCAAGATAGCGCACCCGCACATCGAGCTAACGTTACGCAACAGTTTCTTCGTGATAACAACTTTGAAGTGATTCCTCATGCTCCCTACTCACCTGACCTGGCTCCTAGTGACTTTTGGCTTTTTCCAACAATGAAAGACACTCTCCGTGGCCGCACATTCACCAGCCGTGCTGCTATTGCCTCAGCGATTTTCCAGTGGTCAAAACAGACTCCTAAAGAAGCCTTCGCCGCTGCCATGGAATCATGGCGTCAGCGTTGTGAAAAATGTGTACGTCTGCAGGGCGATTACGTCGAGAAGTAACGCCAGTTTCATCGATTTCGGGTGAGTAGTTAATTAGAAAAAAAATCGGATGCCTTAGAACTTGAATGCACCTCGTACAGTGGTAAGTGCAAATCAGCTGAGTACAGAGACAAGAAAGACCTTGCATCATCAACATTCTGAAATAAAGTCAACGATTTTGGCTTTCTGTTTCACAACCACATTTTGGTTGCTTTAGGGAATACATAAGAAAAACACTGATCATAAAGAGATTAGATGTGTTATGATAGTAGGTGTCAGTCGGATAGGACATTTTGGCAATACTAGTCACCAGCGAAACCGCACTATGGCTCTGAGCACTATGGGACTTAACTTCTGAGGTCATCAGTCCCCTAGAACTTATAACTATTTAAACCTAACTAACCTTCGGACATCACACACATCCATGCCCGAGGCAGGATTCGAACCTGTTCCAGACTGTAGCGCCTAGAACCGCTCGGCCACTCCGGCCGGCGAAACCACAATAGCCGTTCGTAAATAACTGATGGTTATAACTAGCGACTTGAAGAATACGTGGCATTGATTAATGCCACAGTAGATTGCAGCGTAGAACATGTATCCGACAGGAAGGTCAGGCGTTCATAACCTCCCGTAGAGTGTGGCAGCGGAAGACTGACAGGAGTACATACATCAAGGTTATTATTTTATAGAGAGGAGCCTCACGTAGCATCGCAAAATGGCTCATCAGAGCATACAAGGCTGTGAAAATGTGGCTTTCGCAGGCGAAACCTGTTAATTTTCTTGCTGATGATGTAATTCAGGGGAGAGATAATTCACGCGAAAGCAGCTTTGCTGTTGTCAATAAGGCACGTTGTCGCTTACTAGGACAGGAAGAAGTGTTACAATGGCCCCACTACGTGTTCTTCCTTTTTTTTTTAATACCAGAATTTCTTTTCTGTTTATTTAAAACTTGCTGAGAACGTACTGTGACAAGTCTTTCACTTGTTTGTCAGATTATTTTTGAAGTATTATTCATGACACATAAAAGTAATTTGTTTCATGGAACCTTACACAGTCTTCAAAAAAATGTGCTTGTATTATGTACCGCATAGAACAAATTCAACAATTTAAACAAAAATTTACAAGAAAAACTTAAACTAAACTAAACTCCGCCCGAACAGGCCATGAAGGCCCAACGGTACCGACCGGCCGCCGTGTCATCGTTAGCCCACAGGCGTCAATGGATGCGGATATAGAGTGGCATATGGTCAGCACACCGCTCTCCCGGCCGTATGTCAGTTTCTGAGACCGGAGCAGCTACTTCTCAATCAAGTAGCTCCACAGTTTGCCTCACAAGGGCTGAGTGCATCCTGCTTGCCAACAGTGCTCGGCAATCCGAGGTCCTACAAGAAAAACCCTTTTATTACGTCAAATATTGTTATAGGATTGTACAAAGTAGATAACTTCTTGAAGAGCGTCCCAATCTTTTCTGCCTTTTTAGGCCCATTTTTTGCTCGATAGAGCCTTTAAAGCTCTTATCATGTCTTCTTTTATCCCAAGTCCTTTTTTGTTTTCTCCTAGGCGTTAACATTTTGCGAAGCTTCTACGACACAAAACTAAATAGAAATTCTGTAGTGATTGTAAGTTGTGCCCTTTTATATTGGAGGCTTATATTACCAGCACCAGCACCAAAGAAGTACCAATACCGCCATCTTTGTAAACAAAAATTTATCATCGTCTAACATTATGTATAAACTACAACATTAATACTGGAACGTAACGCTTGATATGTGTTTAATGCAAGGAAAATATCGTAATGAGTATTTACATAAGCCTAACTGCAGTAATATTCGCACAAACTGCTACCTCTAAACGTTGTTGTCGGCAGTGAAAACGAGCTCGTTGCTCACTGGTAAACTAGCTACTGCCACAGTGCGCTCTACGGGCGTAATTACGAACTAATAGTTGTAATTGATACAGTCACCACCAGAATGTGCGGCTTTATTTACCATTTATTGAGGGGGCCCAAATTACCAGCAGAGGCCCACGTTACCGCCCTTACCCCTAACTCGACATGGAATACAATATACCGAGCGACGTTCACCTCCTCTTGAATAAAGTTGAAGAAATTTCTTAGCAATCTAATCTCTAGGAATCTAGTGAGGCACTGGTAAGATAGATGTTGGGCAATGGCAACTTACAACCGTACGGAGCAGTAACGCCTTTCAACCAACGTAACGATTCACTGACGACCAAGAGGAAGTCGTCCACGAGAAACTGCATCCAGGTACGCAAGTTGCTATTCATTTAGAGTCCGCCAGAATAGATGTTGGAATGAGATGCAACTACTTCCATCCTCTGAAGCCGAAAGAGGGCGCATAATATCAACCAAAATAGTCCATAATGGATGACTCTATGTACGTATCCATATGATGTTCGTCCCTTTTACTACATGTCACGAAAGTATTCGAATACATTGGTCAGAGGAACATTGTCGACCGAGATGTAATGGAACCGCGTTTTACCGTCGGATGCAGTGTGATTCAGTGTTGAGCCTAGAAACTGACATGTTTACGTATGATGAATACGGGATATTGCAATATCGTAAAAACGCTATGTAATATAGACGCGATACTTCGATCTCTACTTTTGTTGCCACTGGTATAATAACTATTCTAATGATCTTATGGACGAGAATATATCACATAGGTCTCAACAGGTGAATGAAAAGATGCTAGGTATTGCTACGTAATTGAATGTCGTGGCCAGCAAAACTGTCAAACATATTTCGGATTCGCCTGGAAGATTGATTAGAGCAAGGGCAGCACTGACAGCAACGATTCCACATTTCGACATAGATGTTATTGGAGAATCACAAAACAATGCCTTGAAGATCAGAAATTATCTAACAATTATTAGAAGCAATACTTACTGACCGCGGTGGCCACACTGTGTGAGAGGACAGTAATTACATTTTGAGCGTGGGTGCACAGTTGTTACAAATTTTTGAGATGACTCCATACCGCCTGCTGCTGTCAGCTTCTTCGTTAAACGAAATCAAAACCAAGAAGTTGGCGGTTACAGGTGATTGTATCAGTGGACATTAAGCCCTAAAAGATAGATACGGTTGTATTACTTCTAATTCAGAAGTAATATCAATGTAACTGCATAAATTATATTATCACAAAAATAACAGCCACTGAAAAATAACCCAGATCAGAAAAATGGAAATGTGTGAAAATTGGAAAATAGGAAATAACTCGTGAAGTGCCAAGAAACAAAGGGTTGCGGGCTAAAGAATGAATAATTTAGAAACATTCAACTAAATCTTGATGAGACTAAAACTCAATAAAAATGGTTGAAACGTCTTGAGAGAATAAAACTATGTGCCAAAAAGAGGTTCGAATCGGGACACTGTGGTTTCACGCGAAGCGCTGATACCAACTAAGCCATCCGACCATGATCCACGACCCGTTTCGAAGCCTCAATCTGCCCGTAAATATTCTAATCTGCAATTGTTGCAACTGCCCTTCTGCATGCTTTCATTGCACTGCAGAGCGAGAATTCGATTTTCAAAACAGTCTTCATGCAATGGCTAAGCCATCCCCACTGTCCTTCCACACCCGGCTGCTAGTTCTGTAAGAAACGCAGAAGACCAACATTTGAAAAGAGATCTGGCTTTATGAAGCCTTGATTCGGGTCGTGAAACACTCTGACCGCTTAGTTGTTGGAGTTTTGGCAGCAAAACCTAAAGGTCATATTCTCTTCCCGGCAAGGGATAATGTTTTATCCTCACACGACGTACGGTTCTGGTGTGCGCTTCATTGCCAAGTAGAAAAGACAACGTTATAAATCAAGCCCCGTGGCCGATATAGCTAACGTCAGTTTGTGCGATGGCGCTCAAGAAGGAGGCAGTCAGACGGAGCCCGGTGGTTAAAAGATTTTCGCCGTCAGCATTTTGCCACTAGAAGACGAGCGTTAGTAGCTTACAATTACTGTCCTCCGTACTTTACGCCAAAATCTAAACCTCTCGTCAGTGGAATGAGGGCAGGTGGTACTACTGACGGTGATCAATCCGTCGGATGGGGACACGAAGTTCGGTGACCAACTTTTTGCTATTTGATAGGAATAAGCTATGTGCCAGTATCTCTCACCACCATGAACATCAGAAACTCGACACCGTTAGAACCTGCACTGACCGACCGCCGTGACATCCTGTGCCTGTGGCGTCATTTGGTTGAGGTATACAGGGGCGTGGGCTCTGTACACCCCTCTCCCTGCCATTCCAGATTTGAGAGCAACTCCTTATTCGCACCGTGAGACTGAGTGGACACCGTTCCAGCCCTCCCAGCAAGGAAAAATCCTTGTCAGTACTGGCAATTGAAGCGGGTCCTCCGCACGGTCAGCCGCGAATCCACTCAGCTACTGAGGCAGACTGTCAATCATTCGTGTAAAGAAAATTCTGTGGTTACAGGGCGGGGCTTTACATGCTGCCGCCGGCCAGAGTGGCCGAGCGGTTCTAGACGCTTCAGTCTGGAACCGCGCTGCTGCGACGGTCGCAGGTTCGAATCCTGCCTCGGGCATGGATGTGTGTGATGTCCTTAGGCTAGTTAGGTTTAAGTAGTTCTAAATCTAGGGGACTGATGACCTCAAATGTTAAGTCCCATAGTGCTTGAGCCATTCTTTAGCATTGGCGCCATCGAAGTTTTTTAACGCAAATCGCTGTCACTCGAAGAAACCCCGGTTAGCATCTGCAGAGATTTTGCTGAATAAACTATCCTGGTGTGCGTCTGAAGCGATTCAGCGCACTCTCGAAGAACCGAAATAATTATGGTCACACAGGAGCTTGAAACTATCTCCCCGCGTACACACGTCCAGTATCTTCACTACTGAGTTGCTTCTCGGGACCTATCACATCTTTCCCGCTGTTAACTAAGTTGGCGTGCCTGAGATATGACATGCTCTTGCAATCCTCAAGAGCCTGTTTTTATATAGTGGGCACGGCAGTCACTTATCTTCATGAATGACTTTACTTGTTGAGCCAGCCGTTGTGGAGAAATACGTGATTACCTTTGACACATTACGGAGAACCACAGCGATTCTGTGGTAGTTGACCGATGCAACTATCGTTTACAGCGTCAGAGACCCCTTCCTCGGAAGCTTCAGTAGTAAACAGAGCTTTATTTATGATGTTTGTTGTAATGTAGCTCCATACTTACATGAGAAACATTGGCATTTTTCTTTAGGGAAAGAGTAAACTCTTGGGTACGTCGTAAGTTCGTCGGCTCCTCGACGCCCCGAAAGGCGATTTGAAGATTACTGAAATAACCGCAAGAGTTTCAACGCGGTAATACACATAAAAATCCATAGCGCGACCGCCGGCATGGCATGCTAGCGAAGACGGCGTTAGAACAGCGGCGCGCTGCACTGGGCAGCGTATCGCGTGTCTGAGCGGAATGCAGCGCCGTGACAACTTTACGGGCGGAGCGCCTTCATAAATCAATGGTGAGTGCACCCTGACTTTCCTATTAACAGTAAATTAGCTGGTTGCAGGCGTGGCCCATTATTAACGCGGTGTGTGTCAGCGGGCGTCGAACGCCGACCCACTCGCTCCCGCCCCCCCCTCCCCCCCCCCCACCCTACACACACACACACACACACACACACACACGCACACTAGAACTCCCTCCCCCTCTTTGTTTTTACCTGCGTGGGTGGTATGCGTATTACGTCGAAGCTCACTTTGTGAACACGAGAAGTGCACTAAACTCAGTTTTTATTTTTCTCTGCATAGTACCCACTAATTAAGTGCAGGAGTTTCAGCAGCTTATCCTTATGCTCAGGGTAAGCAAACCGTATCTCGAGAACGTGTAACGAATAGCCTGGGTTTTTTTTACGAGCTGCATACCTATCTGAAAAGTCAGTAAATCAGCAACGTACGTTCACGTTTCTATCTAGTCATTTGATAGGAAGTGAATATTGTGACCGAAATTTATTAATATTCAGTGGGTATACTGCAATATTGAGAATGGTTTCTTTTTTCTCGGTAGAGAATATCAACAGTGTACCTATGTCCCGTAGATTACCATGCTGAGCAATGTTTACAGTGTGTTGTTGTTTTGTGTTTGTGTTTTTATAGATGATACTGTTTTTTATAGATGACAGATATGAAAGTTACCGAACTATCAGTTTAGTAAGCCACGGCTGCAAAATACTAACACGAATTCTTTACAGACGAATGGAAAAACTGGTAGAAGCGGACCTCGGGGAAGATCAATTTGGATTCCGTAGAAATGTTGGAACACGTGAGGCAATACTGACCCTACGACTTATCTTAGAAGAAAGATTAAGAAAAGGCAAACCTACGTTTCTAGCATTTGTAGACTTAGAGAAATCGTTTGACAATGTTGACTGGAATACTCTCTTTCAAATTCTGAAGGTGCAGGGGTCAAATACAGGGAGCGAAAGGCTATTCACAGTTTGTACAGAAACCACATGGCAGTTATAAGAGTCGAGGGGCATCAAAGGGAAGCAGTGGTTGGGAAGGGAGTGAGACAGGGTTGTAGCCTGTCCCCGGTGTTATTCAATCTGTATATTGAGCATACAGTAAAGGCAACAAAAGAAAGTTTCGGAGTAGGAATTAAAATACAAGGAGAAGAAATAAAAACTTTGAGGTTTGCCGATGAGATTGTAATTCTGTCAGAGACAGCAGAGGACCTGGAAGAGCAGTTGAACGGAATGGACAGTGTCATGAAAGGAGGATATAAAATGAACATCAACAAAAGCAAAACGAGGATAATGGAATGTAGTGCAATTGAATCGGGTGATGCTGAGGGAATTAGATTAGGAAATGAGACACTTAAAGCAGTAGACGAGTTTTGCTATTTGCGGAGCAAAATAACTGATGATAGTCGAAGTAGAGAGGGTTTAAAATGTAGACTGGAAATGGCAAGGAAAGCGTTTCTGAGGCAGGGAAATTTGTTAACACCGAGTATAGATTTAAGTGTCAGGAAATCGTTTCTGAAAGTATTTGTATGGAGTGTATGGAAGTGAAACGTGGACGATAAATAGTTTAGACAAGTAGAGAATAGAAGCTTTCGAAATGTGATACTAGAGATTAGTTGGGTAGATCACATAACTAATGAGGAGGTACTGAATAGAATTGGGGAGAAGAGAAATTTGTGGCCCAGCTTGACTAGAAGAAGGGATCGGTTGGTACGACATGTTCTGAGGCATCAAGGGATCACCAGTTTAGTGTTGGAGATCAGCGCGGAGGGTAAAACTCGTAGAGATGAATACACTAAGCAGATTCAGAAGGATGTAGGTTGCAGTAGGTACTGGGAGATGAAGAAGCTTGCACAGGATAGAATAGCATGGAGAGCTGTACTAAAGACCACGACAACAACAACAATGAGTGTGGAAGGGAGGAAAAGGCTGAAACCCGGGATCAGCGCATACCATATAGTCAAAATAGCAACCGAGCTTTGCAGTTTCATCTGATGGATGGGCAACAGTGCATTATGCCTTCACAGCGTGAGACACGGAGCATTTTGGGATATCACGCAGGTCACAAGAATTAGGTATGGCGAATAGTAACTTTAGGCCAACACCTCTTCTCCACTTTCCGGCCAAATACTCGATTGAAGAAATTTCTTCCACATCCCGGATTTGAACCGGTTTCCTCCAGGTGGAGCGCTCCCGCAAAACTGTATGGTTCCGACCATGGATGCAAATACAAAACTTGTAATGTGTTGTTAATAAAGCAGTAATAAAAACAGTAAATTGCGATGGAAATCTATACGGTAAGATAGATAATTAATTGCGAATACAGAGGATAATATACTCTTTACACTGCATGCTTCGTCTGGTGAAGAAACTGAAGACTGTAAATATTTCTGTCCCCGAAGAAAATAGTCCGGTTGATCCAAACACGAGAAAATGATATGCCATGTAACCTTATCTAGTAGATCTACCACTGTACCTGCAATGCTTCGCTGCCTACATATTTATCTAACATCTTGTTTGAGAACCAGCATACCTGAATCATCTTTGCCTGTTTATAACGAGTGCACAACGTTCTGCAGGACCATTAATCACCTTGCAGACATGCTAGATGCCAGTCGGTGCAAAGCTTTGGTGGCGTCACGCGCTCATCTCCAAAGTGTCAGAACTGATTAATCATGTCCATTGAGAAAAAAATTTCTTAATGCATTATTTGATAATCACGATTAAAAGCCATTGCTTGAGTACGATAATTTATTTATGAGGTGCCCTTGTATATTTCTCTATACATAGGGTTTGGATGGCCATAGGTGGAATCAAAATTGTGCTACTAGTTTATGTGTTTGGAGGCAGATAACACTGAACCACTGCAATATGAATTTGTTATTTCATCAGTATTTTATTCCTCGTTTGCAGCAGAAACATTGACTAAAGACGGGACGCGTACTCCTTGTTGTCTTGGAGTCTCTTGCAATTTTTAAATCCGTATAGAATGGAATGGTTCTTATATAGGGTGGTCAGAAACAGTCTGTAAAGCCTGTAAGGGTGCTGCAGGGAAGGTTGTGCTGAGAAATAACTGTTAAGAAAAAAAATCGATATGTTGCGCCGGTTCCGACTTAATTGGCATTGACGTTAGCCAGTCAGACCATTGCGAGCGCAAATTCAAGCGGCCCGCCAGAGTCGGTGTCGCCAGACGTGTTCTTACTTTGCTTTCCTAAAACCGAACAAGAGTGCGATACAAATATTGAACGTGGGATGGTAGTAAGAACAGAACCAGAGCCACAGGTTGAGCAGTCTCGTACACTACCATCTACGCAATGAGAACAACTAACACTAATTGTTCTGACGGGCCAGTTGAATTTGTGCACGCAACGGCCAGACTGGCTAACTGAAATGTTAGTTAATTCGGAAACGGCGCAAAGTATCAAATTTTTTGCTAACAATTATTTCTCAGCAACATTCTTAGAGGCTTCTCAAAGTGTTTTCGACCACCCGATGCATCTAACATATCACTAATGATGGTTTTAGAAATTCTCTACAGAAAAATGAAACTGGAATCTTCCCTTAGTCGTGCTCATCTCAAGAAATTTCCTAAACGTGTTTAGGCCGTCAAATGAGTACATTGAAGGTCAGCGCATTCCGACAAGAGTGAGCCACAGGCTGATATTTGTTTTCGATCTACCTGAAACAGTCACACCACACTACCACCAATACCACGCAGACTAATGCTGGCAGGTAATAAGGAATAGGCACAACCCTGGTGCAGGGGTGCTGCATTTAATTCTCCCATTTGCCTGTGCTATCACTGATAATTACAGTGTTTACCTTGGGCTTAAAGAGAATATTATAGAAAATTCTAATTCCTTTTTTTTTATTTCCTTACTCGTGACAGGTGGTTACATAAAAAGAAATATAGACAATATAAAAATAATGTAATATGTGGAGACGTTGATCAGGGTGGTCTAGTGGGTGGAGTGCTAGACTCCGGCCCTGAAGGTCCAGGGATCCAATCCTGGAAAGGACTGGGGATTTCTCCTCCTTCAGTCCGTCCAGGAGGGACCCACGTTCACTCAGCCAGCGGTGAAAATGAGTAGTTTTATGTCTTCTCGTTGTCACTGTAGAGCTGTACCATGGGAAGGACGAGAGGACGTTGATTGCTGACTGGTATCCTCTTTCTATAACAGAAACTGCACACATGTATTAACTAAGTTCTTTATTCCTAAGAATAGAAAATTACTTAACTCTAGATAGACGTTGTGGTACAAGCTCTTCCATTCTAGTCCGCATTAGCCTCCCGGCTGGTGAAGTACAAAGTCCGCGATGTACACTATTCTGGTCGCTATGTGCTGCCTGATTCTGTGCTAGAGGTTGTGACTGCGACTCTGACTGGGCTGCGACTGATGACGTACTGGAACTGACTCAGTGCGACAGACTGGCCCTCCGGACCACGGCGGCGATCTAAATACTGGCGGCCGAGACGGCGTTGGCGGCACGTTTCCTGCGAGTCTAGTTTTGGCCTCTGTCGATCTTCTCGCAACCTCTTTGCCAACTGGTGTGCCGGCGCCAGCACAAGTAGTGGGGTCTTTAAAGCCGTGCCACTGCGAACAGAAAGGCTGTACTCTACTTGCAGTTGCGCCAATAGTCCAGATGCAGGTTTGCACCAAAGTACCTTATGTACCGGTGCCTATATTTGTAAGACATGTAGGTAAGTGTCAGACCACAAATTCAAAAGTCTGGTGGTCAATCCTGAGTCACCCTAGAATTTTCCCCATCAGGCACCTATTCTTTCACCTCTAGTACAGAATCGCTAACATGGAAAATGCCAAATTCCACCATTTATCTGGCTACCCTCCTATAATGGGTAGGCAATTTACTCCAAAGATTGGAAGCAGGCAACGGATTTCCAACTATAGTTGTGGGGTGTCAGTGTCGTGGTTGGAGCATACCCCCAGGATGCACAATCCCAAACTCTGGTGACCCACAGAGTGAGAAACCACACCAAATGTTCATGCAAATTAATTTAAAACATGGGTACTGTCACACTATCAAAACATCTTATTTAAGGGGCAGGAGAGGCACCACAGGACATTTTAATTTCCACTGTAAATTCATAAAACTTTGTCAGCATGACCAGAAAGGATTCACGATTCACACTCATAACAGCGGAAGTTCAAAAACATAACAAAATAAATTTTTTAACGTGTGAAATTTCATCATTTTTTCACTTACTATTGGCTGCAATTGTTGCTATAGGTACACTTTTCTTCATAAGTAAGAGAGATTGTTCGATGAATTTTGCACAGCATACAAACCATACTTACAGGTGTCTGAAACTGTAGTATCTATTTAATTTATGAAAAAAATAAATGAGCTCTTACATTTTAAGCTTTATGTTAGGAAAAAAAATTGTAGTTAATTATCTCAATTTTTACCATAGTTTTTAATAGATTTGGAAAATTCTAGAGTTTCATACACCTGCAAGTATGGTTTGTATGCTGTGCAAAATTCATCAAAGAATCTCTCTTATTTGTGAAGAAAAATGTACCTATAGCAACAAATGCAGCCAATTGTAAGTGAAAAAAATGATGAAATTTCACATGTAAAAAAAATTATTTTGTTATGTTTTTGAACTTCCACTGCTATGAATGTCAATCCTGAATCCTTTCTGGTCATGCTGACAAAGTTTATGAATTTATTTGTAAAAGTATAGGCACTGGAAATTAAAATCTCCTGTGGTGCCTCTCCTGCTCCAAGTCGGCCCGTTTGACGTCCTACCCCCTTAAATGAATATTAATAGAGGTGCACAACTAAACATGAAAAAATGGATATCATACCACTCACACAGATTCAGACATATTAATGGGACGATGGATCTTCCAGCTATGAACGGAAACAAATATTCATTGTAACAATTAGAGTTATTATCCTTAAGCATGAGAAATAGCCATTGATATATTGAAAGGAATCATTGACAACGCACAAGCGATTATAACTCTGAAGTATAGCCATGGCACAGGTAGGCGAGGAGGATGAAACATAGTTACGTTGATAATTTGCGGATACTACCACTAACTGCATAAGTTATTAGTTTTTCATCAGAACAGAAGCTCGTTGACCAAAGGCCAATGGTGCAAAGATTCCGAGTGTCAACCAGTAAAACTCAAGTGAAGACGTTAAATGACCTCCTACTCTCGTAATTTCCTATATTTTCGACCAATAGGGCAGAAAATCTCTCCCACTCCATGGCATGATTCTGTAGATGGCCTATGCGATGTTCTTCACGTAGACACAGCGAAAAAGTGCGGTCCCTCTAGAAAATAACAGTATGACCCAATCAGAAGGCTGTATCCCGAAAGTTTAAACAGAACGTTATTCTGAGACGTCGCAATGAAAATTCACTCGCCCAGTGGGAAACCACTCCTGGAGCTCTTATCTTGCCAAAAGGCTTCTCTGAAGAATTGGATAATTCTTTTGCCAGTAAAAAACGTGTCCGTGTCCCACCTGGAGAGTGTGGAATGGAGAACGAGGATGGCCATAAATGCCGGTCTGTTTACCTGAGGCAGCGCCTCTGCCCTGGACTCAACATTTGACGGCAAATTCCTCGTAAAAGGACTTTTATCTCCTGCAGCCAGCTTATAAGCTTTCAACTCTTGCGAACCTCCACCGTACTACATAGGAAAGCAAAAAAAAAAAAAATAGGGAAATGAAAACAGCGACTGATGATGCTAATCCAGATCTGCAATAACAGAACAGTGACACTCAAGAATCTAAAGTTGATGGTTCGGAGTATCCACCACACAACTACTTTGTGCTGAAGAGGATAAATAAATGTTGGCTGGCATTTCTGTCAATGTTAGTTGACTGAATACAACACGATAAAACAGTATAAGAAGCGCTGTGGGAAGAAGTCTACATTTTTTAATTAGTAACCGATTCTGAGAACATCACTATAAATCTTTTTAACAGTAATTGGACTTGAATAGATCTGGCCATTGCGATATCCTATTCGAAGCCAATGAGAGAAGCGGTTTACTAAAGAACAATGAGAAGAGCGGGCCGCTTGTTCAGAAAGCCTAGTGTTTACGCTAAGCAGACTACAGGGAAAAGCCTCAACCTCGGGTTGGATCAGACAGGGATCGAAAAAACAAACATATGGATTTCTGCATCATTCTTTTGAAAGGATTACTGTCACCTGGCGATGACGATGAAGAACAAGCAGTCACGTGAGATTTCGTTTCATGCACCCAAATACTCATGAGGATATACTAGTCTTCTGAGAGGCATATGGTCATGATTTCAGTTTATCATGTGTTCCAGTTTGTGGTTCACGTTAAAACTGCGTATGCTTGAGAAGAATGCTGTAGCACGAAGGACAGGGGAAACAATACAAGCTCAACTCATATGTTGCATGGTTACCTGTCTCTGAAGGCAAAATATTATCAAATATTTCATAACGTAGACTTTGTGTGTAACCAGACACAAACATCATTTTGTAGCTATCACGAACAGATAATGATGGCACTGTTAAAATACCTCTAAGGGATTATCTGCGCCAATGAAACGTACCATTGCTAGAGCTATAATTAGAGAAACGGTTGGCAGGATTCAGTTTCAAGAACGCATAGAAACTTAAGCTTCAGTTTGTAGAAAATTTCTTCAGCATACTCATTCGTTATGGTCACGTTACATAGGCCTGTAGAATCCAACTAAGTATCGAAATCAAACGATTTCGTGGACAATCATGGCACATTAAACCACTTTTCTAGTCACATTACACACTGCACAGCACGAAGTAATTATCTGAAAGGGACACAATTCACAATGAAATGAGATTTTAGGTAACTCAAATATCTATTGAAAGTCCTAGAGCAATAACTTTATTCCTAATAGCACCAGTGTTTACGGCTGTAGACCGATCGATTGTATAACGCTACAAAACTATGACTCTCCATTGTCTTATCTTCATTCAGTTACAAGCAGTATATGTTAAAAACGATATCTGCTTCACTAGAAGGAAGTTTTTGCGTTATACAGTCATTCTGTTTTGTGAACATCTCCTAATTCTTCGGTCGATATATTGCTGTTTATAACAGCCGATAAAAGTGTACTGTGTTGCTTCATCTTAATAGTCGCATATGGTCGTCTACAAACTGTTGTTTCGACTAATTCGACGCTCCCACTGGGGTAAAAGTTACCTGGAGTCAACTAGGCTCTTTATAATGAGTGAAGTAAGTTTTGTCGTTAGGATCTCGGATTCCTTTCCAATTTGCGCTATGTGTGGAGGTCCATCAGCATTAAAGAATAATAGCCAACATGTTGTCGACAATATTCTCTGGGTTAATCCTAGTGAATGAAAATCTAAGTTTTTCTCAAGCTACATGTGTCACCGGTATTCGCTGACAGCGTTTTCGAGACCATGAATTTTGTTTGCCAACATTGCATTATACAGTCTGCTGATTTAGTAACGGGTGTGTTCACCTGTGTCATAACCTGGATCCATTGACCATCCTACGTATTCCAGTCGAAAGCTGCTCGACGACTTTTTGCAGTAATTCAAGTGATTCACGAAATCTCAGAATGACCCTTACGTCTGCAGCAATAATCCGACCTGCTCACACAATATAGGTCAAATTTAGTGCGCTCAGATATTTCACACAATGAAATGGCTGTTATTAGGTCCCGATGTAAGCCCACTGGAATATACATTAACATATCCAAAAATGGCAAAAACAAAAATGGTTCTTGCTACTGAAATAAACATTATACCATAGATTAAATACAAAGCAATCCGTGAATAACTTGATGCACAGTACAGCACATGATCTCTGAGATTAGGATTTGGGGAAAGTGATGGCATCAGATGCTGCAATCTTATCCTCTAAACATCGTGACACTGAATCAAAAACTATACATATAGTTTCCTGGTTTATCTCCCTCCATTCTGTTTTTTACGACTTCAGGAAATATTAACAGTGGATACTGGAGCATCCTGACGAGCAAGTAGCCAAACAATCGTATTCCGAATATGTTCGTTGGTTCAAAATGGCTCTGAGCACTATGGGACTTAACTTCTGAGGTCATCAGTCCCCTAGAACTTAGAACTACTTGAACCTAACTAACCTAAGGACATCACACACATCCACGCCCGAGGCAGGATTCGAACCTGCGACCGTAGTGGTCGCGCGGTTCCAGACTGTAGCGCCTAGAACCACTCGGCCACCCCGTATGTTCGTTGGGTGTTGTGTCTGTGACGAGAGTACATGTTAGGAAAGCAGTGCGACCAGATATACCTACAATAATATTTACAAATTTCTCAACACATGGGGCCTTGTATTGTCCTGTTGATACATGGCGTATGTAGGTGCCTGAAGGAAGGACAGTACCTAAGGATCCAATAACCCCTGACGTAGTGGTTGCTTTACAGATTACCTTGAATATGCAGGAGTCAATGTTAGAAAGGAATGAATGAAAGATTAGAGGTTAACGCCCGCATCTCGTGGTCGTGCGGTAGCGTTCTCGCTTCCCACGCCCGGGTTCCTGGGTTCGATTCCCGGCGGGGTCAGGGATTTTCTCTACCTCGTGATGGCTGGGTGTTGTGTGCTGTCCTTAGGTTAGTTAGGTTTAAGTAGTTCTAAGTTCTAGGGGACTTATGACCACAGCAGTTGAGTCCCATAGTGCTCAGAGCCATTTGAACCATTTTTAGAGGTTAACGTCCCATCGACCACGAGGGCATTAGAAATGTATTCAAGCTCGGAATGATGAGCGATGTGAAAGGAATTTGGCCATATCCTTTTCACCCCTACATTTACCGTAAGTGATTTAGAAAACCGTGGGAACTTTAAATCTTTATGCCCACACGTCTATGTGAACTGTCGTCTTTCCGAATGCGAGTGCAGTGTATGAGTAAAGATAACTGACTGAGTCACGTGGCACTGTCTAACGCAGTTCCGGCCATGGCGTGCCAAACCGCTCACGAGCCGGACGTGCAGGCGGTGTGCAGGCCAACACTCGGATTATTATGACGATGATTATTAGTGTTTTAGGGCGCACAACAGCGAGGTTATCAGCGCCCGGCCAACACTCGGACTGCGTGCAAGCCGAAGCTCGGCCTGCCTCAGCCTTCGTTGATGCTTCTCAGAAGTACTCGATAGAGCGCGAAATTTCATTTAGTATTGCGATGTGGCATTTTTCGGTCGGCAGCCTCTCTTCAGTTCGGGAGAATCCTGGTGTCAGCGCTGTTTATCCCTCGCTGTTTTAGGTACACTACTGGCCATTAAAATTGCTACACCAAGAAGAAATGCAGATGATAAACGGGTATTCATTGGACAAATGTAATATAATAGAACAGACATGTGACTACATTTTCACGCAATTTGGGTGCATAGATCCTGATAAATCAGTACCCAGAACAACCACCCATGGCCAACGACCTTGATACGCCTGGGCATTCAGTCAAACAGACCTTGGATGGTGTGTACAGGTACAGCTGCCCATGCAGCTTCAACACGATACCACAGTTCATCAAGAGTAGTGACTGGCGTTTTGTGACGAGCCAGTTGCTCGGTCACCATTGACCAGACGTTTACAATTGGTGAAAGATCTGGAGAATGTGCTGGCCAGGGCACCAGTCAAATATGTTCTGTATCCAGAAAGGCCCGTATAGGACCTGCACCGTGCGGTCGTGCATTATCCGGCTGAAATATAGGGTTTCGCAGGGATCGAATGAAGCGTAGAGCCACAGGTCGTAACACATCTGAAATGTAACATCCACTGTTCAAAGTGCTGTCAATACGAACAAGAGGTGACCGAGACGTGTAACCAATGGCACCCCATACCATCACGCCGGGTGATACGCCAGTATGGCGATGACGAATACACGCTTCCAATGTGCGTCCACCGCGATGTCGCCAAACACGCATGTGACCATCATGATGCTGTAAACAGCACCTGGATTAATCCGAAAAAATGACGTTTTGCCATTCGTGCACCCAGGTTCGTCGTTGAGTACACCATCGCAGGCCCTCCTGTCTGTGATGCAGCGTCAAAGGTAACCGCAGCCATGGTCTCCGAGCCGATAGTCCATGCTGCTGCAAACGTCGTCGAACTGTTCGTGCAGATGATTGTTGTCTTGCAAACGTCCCCATTTATTGAGTCAGGGATCGAGACGTGGCTGCACGATCCGTTACAACCATGCGGATAAGATGCCTGTCATCTTGACTGCTAATGATACTAGGCCGTTGGGATCCAGCACGGCGTTCCGTATTGTCCTCCTGAACCCACCGATTTCATATTCTCCTAACAGTCATTGGATCTCGACCAACGCGAGCAGCAATGTCGCGATACGATAAACCGCAATCGCGATAGGCTACAATCCGACCTTTATCAAAGTCGGAAACGTGATGGTACGCATTTCTCCTCCTTACAAGAGGCATCACAACAACGTTTCAGCAGGCAATGCCGGTCAACTGCTGTTTGTGTATGAGAAATCGATTGGAAACTTTCCTCATATCAGCACGTTGTAGGTGTCATCACCGGCGCCAAACTTATGTGAATTCTCTGAAAAGCTAATCATTTGCATATCACAGCATCTTCTTCCTGTCGGTTAAATTTAGCGTCTGTAGCACGTCATCTTCGTGGTGTAGCCAGTAGTGTATTAAGGGCGTTCACAGATACAGTAGCCATTTGCACAAAAAGAGACTGTCTAGAGATTTATCGTCGTAAGCCCTTAAAACTGAATGGGAACTGGAGACGAAGCACGTTCTTGAATTGCACAAGGATGTATTGTCATGGGGCTCGTTTTGGTACTCATATTAACTGAATATCAGGATTAGCCTTATGAGAGTACTTTCTGTGAGTGACATTCTTACGAGCTAGTTACTTACCTTTCGTAATAGTCACTTCACCTGATTAGCATATGACTTCTGATCATCCCAGTCTCTTTTATCGTCTTTTCAACGTAACTGTTCCCTACGCTGTATGATATGTGTTTCAAGAAATCTCATTTCCGACGACAGAAAGTCGCTGTCTCGTCATTTGTCTATGACTCATAATTCACTTCCATACAACATTTTAAACTCCATGCTGAAGTTTAAAATCACGCGCACACGCCCAATAGTAGCATTATTTTATAAACTGAATCTTGATATATTTTTGAGGACTGTCCGTTAAGCATAGTGTGTTCTTCCGAACGTTGATAGGGTTCATATCTACGTTATCTTTAAGCGATTTCATTGCCTAAATAAATACCTTAATCAAGTTTTCTATTGCTATGTCATTTACAGAATTTTTGTTATTCTCGGCTCGTCTCCTATAAAATCCCTTGATTTTGTTTTATCCTCAGATACCTTAAAAACGCTGAACAACATTTTATTTCAGAAAAAATAATTCCTCTTGTAGGGGGTGTTTGCTTTCAGACAAAAGTGTATTATCACCGGCGTGTAAATGAGTATTAATCACAGTGTATTTATCCATATGTTTCCCAGCTTTGTAATTCAATAGACGTTGTAGACATCAAAAAATGTGAGCAAATTTATGTTTCATTTATATATACACGAGACGCATCTGCATTAAGTGCTTCTACACAAAGAGTCACAACCAGGCAATGTACGTCCTGAGAAAACGGCCAGTTCGATCTGCAAATAGCAGCTTATCTCCTCATAACTGGATCTGCAGCTAGCAAGAAAAGTTGAGAACTGCATAGTATACTTTCTCTCTTGTCGGAAATTAAAGTGAAGTTCCCAGCGGGAAGTAAGATATTGAAAGGATAAAAGCATAAAGCTAGCAGAACATTTCTTTCGTGAAATTCCTTTGCTACTGCAATATGTAGCTTCCTCCCCCTGTTAGAAATACATTCCTCTCCATGTCATAAAACGATGGTGGCGGTGTTTAATGGCAATAGTTTACTGCTGTGCCTTTCTGTCTTCCCTTGCGTTTCTTGCAGACGCTTATACTCGTCCTGACCTGTGGCGCGAGATCCTGGCACCCATTACGCTCTCACATTGTAAACTAACCACAGGAGGGTAACAGAATGTCGTCTCACGGTTCAGTAGCAGTAACAGAGAACTTTAGTGTAAGAAAATTATGCCAAACTCATTTGTCTGTAATTCCTGGAAGATTAATTAGCAAGTTGCGATGTCACGTCAACAACGGCAGCTATTTTTGCTTATCTTAAACCAGGCGCCTTTGCATATTTCTTCGGTGATTGGCGTACACAGTAGCTCCCACCAATACCCACTTCATGGAAATGAAATTTCGTAGCATTGATTTCCATAAAACAAAGTGAGATGTCCGAAGGACCTCCGAAAATGATTCTCTCTCTCTACATGAATCTTTTGACGTTACTAATAGGTGATGTGTAACTGGGCAACTCGTTGTTAGAGCGTATCCTTCTATGATCCTCATCAGACAAAGTGCCCTTTTCACAGGCGATTAAAGCATAAGCAATTAAAAATAGGTCAAACCAAATTGGCGCTGATTTGTATAGAGAATGTAAATACGGGAAAAGAACAAGATCAATCTAACACAGACGCGGAGAATGGAACAATGTGGTGTACTCTGACGTTATTTCTCCTGGAGTGAGTGAATAAATGCGAAAATAATATTAGCCTGCGAATTAACTTCACGTCTCATGAAAATCAATAAGGATGTTACTATGATTACAGATAACTGTTGTTTGAGAGGCAGAATGAGTACGGGCGAGTGCTCTACCTGGAAGATAGTGCACCTAGGAACGCACAATGTTTTTTGGTCGGTACTTCAGTCTAGTGACTGATCTTGAATCATTTGAAGGAATGCGCACTAGAGACCGCCAAAAGTAGTTTCCGCCTTTCTCTACAGATTTTGTTGTCAGACATGAGGTCGTGTTTTGCGCAACATTTCTAAATAGTTCGTGTATTACATATTTAAGTTCTGTATAACACACTATGTGATCAAAAGTACCCAGACACCCCCAAAAACATACGTTTTTCATGTAAAGTGCATTGCGCTGCCACCTGCTCCATATCAGCGACCTCAGTAGCCATTAGAAATCGTGAGAGAGCAGAATGGGGCGCTTCGCATAACTCAAGGACTTCGATCGTAGTCACGTGATTGGGTGTCACTTGTGTCATAGGTCTGCACGCGAGATTTCCACACTCCTAAACATCCCTAGGTCTACTGTTTCCGATGTGATCGTGAAGTGGAAACGTGAAGAGACACATACTGCACAAAATGTACAGGCCGATCTCGTCTGTTGACTGACAGAGACCGCCGATAGTTGAAGAGGGTCGTAATGTGTAATAGGCAGACATCTATCCACACCATCACACGGAAATTCCAAACTGCATCAGGATCCACTGCAAGTACTATGACAGTTTGGTGGTGGGTGAGAAAACTTGGATTTTATGGTCAAGCGGCTGCTCATAAGCCACACATCGCACCGGTAAATGCCAAGCGACGCCTCGCTTGGTGTAAGGAGCGTAAACATTGGACGATTGAACAGCGGAAAAATGTTGTGTGTAGTGACGAATCACGGTACACAATGTGGCGATCCGATGGCAGGGCGTGGGTATGGCGAATTCTCTGTGAAGGTCATCTGCCAGTGTGTGTAGTGCCAACAGTAAAATTTGGAGGCGGTCGTGTTATGGTGTGGTCGTGTTTTTCATGGAGGGGTCTTGAACCCCTTGTTGTTTTGCGCGGCACTATCACAGCACAGTCCTACATTGATGTTTTAATCACCTTCTTGCTTCCCACTGTTGAAGAGCGATTCGGGGATGGCAATTGCATCTTTCAACATGATCGAGCACCAGTTCATAATGTACAGCCTGTGGTGGAGTGGTTACATACCTGTAATGGACTGGCCTGCACAGAGTCATGGCCTGAATCCTGTAAAACACCTTTGGGCTGTTTTGGAACACCGACTTTGTGCCAGGCCTCACCAACCGACACCGATACCTCTTCTCAATGCAGCACTCCGTGGAGAATGGACTGCCATTCCCCAAGAGACCTTCCAGCACCTGATTGAACGTATGAGTACGAGAGTCGATACTGTCATCAAGACTAATGGTGGGCCAACACCACGAACTTGTAAGTCATTTTCAGTCACGTGTCCGGATACTTTTGACCACATAGTGTATATTAACGCTATTTGGAACATATTTTTAATTCTTCAGTCACAGAATTTTATGATGAGTAAAATGCTATATATTTTTAGAACTATTTATATAACATTTTGACAGTTAAGCTAAATTTTTTCGCTCGTTCACCATCTTTTACTTTGAAACAAAATGTCTTTTACAATGGAACAAGTGATACTTGCGAATGAACCGAATTTCTTAAATGTCTTAACAGTTTCACCTGGCTTGAAACTAGAAATTTGTGTTAGTTTCCAACAGCTTCTGTTTCAAAATGTACTTAACCTCCAACTGGTTTTTGATAATACTTCTGATTAATTTGATTGCACTTACTGGTTATTGTTGTGTAACAGAGCAGTTATGTAACAAAGATGATTAAATACAGTATTGACAAGGTTTTGTCGATTGCAACACCTTTCAATTTCAATCGAATATTTATTTCTAGGTGTTGTACCTTGGAACAGTTTTTCGTCTTTAGAAAGGCGTTAATTTTCCGGATTTTTTTTAAATTTCAGAAAAAGACTGCAACACATAAACGTGAATGTCATCATTTAAATATGAGGTAAGAAAATACACTGTCCAGTCTCATGAACGAAACTACCTGTCAGAAGCCTGAATCACTACATTCTGCAGCGCGGACCGTTGCGAGATGTGTAGGAAGAGAGTCAGTGAGTTTCTAGGATGTACGGACAGGCATGCGAAGCTACACCGACTCTAGTACCGTGGCCAGCGTCGCTAGGTTTCTCTGATGAGGATCCATAGCGCTAACAGCCGAATCGATGTGGTCCCACAGATTCTCGATTGGATTTTAATCCGGAGAGTTTGGTGGCTGGGGGAGTACGGTAAACTCGTCCTGGTGCTCTTCGAACCACGCACGTACTCTGCGAGCTGTGTGACACGTTGCATTATCCTGGTGGTAGATGCCAACGTGGCGAGAGGAAACAAACTGGATTTAGGGTGGACATCGTCCACAAGGACATATGCATACTAGTGTTGATCCATTTTGTGTTACAGAATGACAAAATCACCCATGGAATGCCACGGAAACATACCCCAGACCATAACACTACCTCCTCCGGCCTGAACCCTTCCGATGACTGTTACTGGGTGTTCGCTTTCAGACGTTTCACGCCCTACACGCCGACGGCTATCAATCCAATGGAACATACAGTGTGAGTCTTCTGAAACAGCTACCTGTCGCCACTCAGCCGGCGCCTAGTTGGGTGCAGCCCCCTCCCTTCGCCACAGATGAACAGCAGTCAGCATGGGTGAGTGAACCCGGCGCCTGCTGCGGAGACCCACACACAGCAACGTTCGCTGAACGATCGTTGAGGAGACACTGTTGGTATCCCATGGCTCATCTGCCGTCGTTTACCCCTGTCATCCGTGGCCCCTCATAGTTGCTTCGGGGCCGGTTCTGAATAGCGCCATTTTGCCATGAACTGGAGACTAACCAACGCACCACGCGAACAGTTTACAAACTTAGCTGCTTAAGAAATGCTTCCACCCTTGGCCCGAGAGCCAATGATTATGTCCTTTTGCAAGTCGCATAAATCGCTCCGTTTCCGTGTTACGACAACAACTGCACTGTTTTCAGCGACCCTCAGATGTACATTATAAATTCCTTCACTGCTAGTGCTGCCACTTGCTATCTCAGTGGTTATTCTTCGTTGACGTCGAACACAGGCGGTGGTCATATTACTGTGACTGGACCGTGTATGTTGAACTGCTATTACAGGGCTGGATAGGGACGAAAGTCTGAAAAGTGTACAAAGGTACAACACTCTTCTGCTGACGTTGCTAGTATCGCACTGGTTCTTGACAAAATCTGTTCCAAAACTCTTCACCCAAGATGTCTCGTTTCGAAGAGCGTGTACCGCCGTTATCTCGGTTACTGTTGCTGTCTGCGCATCGGACACTGGCTGTCTTCGATTCACTTGCTGCAACTGACCGCATTTCAACAACTCGCCTGAGTTGAAAGCTAGACAGTCCGCCCCTTTGAGTGGTCAGCGCGACGGAATGTCACATCTGACGGCCCGGCTTCGATTCCCGGCTGGGTCGGAGATTTTCTCCGCTCAGGGACTGGGTGTTGCGTTGTCCTTCTCATCGTCATTTCATCTCTATCGACACTCAAGTCGCCGTGGTGGCGTCAAATCGAAAGACTTGCACTGGGCGAACGGTCTACCCGACGGGAGGCCCTAGCCACACGGCATTCCCATTCCCAAAGCTAGACAGTCTCCCATATTACCTCATGTACTGTAAAATAATTTCCTTTACAGTAATAGAAACGTTAATCGTAGCAGAATAACGATTAGTATTTTCACCTTAAAAAAAATTCTTTGTTCCGTTATGTAGTTTCTGCGATTATTCTGTTAACCATCTCTAGACCACACACATCTATGATTGGTTGTGAAAGTTCCAAAGTAAAATTTCATGCCATCGTTCTCAATGACATTCATAGACATTGACGGCTTGTAATGATCATTCACAGACAAATATGGTCATTTACAGATACACAGAAGGTATATCTTCGCCATTCCAACAATAAATCAAGTCCAGTTTTGTGTTACGTTTATAAATTCTGAATTATTTGCTAACATTCGAATGTTCCATCTGAATAACTGTTAGTAGCAGAAACGTAGTTATGATTGAATACTAAATTATGGTACAGAAAACTGTGACAGCAGAGACGTCCATGTGTCATTCAGAATGCCGCGTTTTGGTACCTCGACGAAGAGCAGAGTTATGACTTCACATCAGAAGAAAGGCCCTCAACGTCTGCTGTGAGAGTGATTCAAAAATGGTTCAAATGGCTCTGAGCACTATGGGACTTAACTTCTAAGGTCATCAGCCCCCAAGAACTTAGAACTACTTAAACCTAACATCTACATCTACATTTATACTCCGCAAACCACCCAGCGGTGTGTGGCGAAGGGCACTTTACGTGCCACTGTCATTACCTCCCTTTCATGTTCCAGTCGCGTATGGTTCGCGGGAAGAACGACTGCCGGAAAGCCTCCGTGCGCGCTCCAATCTCTCTAATTTTACATTCGTGATCTCCTCGGGAGGTATAAGTAGGGGGAGGCAATATATTCGATACCTCATCCAGAAAAGCACCCTCTCGAAACCTGGACAGCATGCTACACCGCGATGCAGAGCGCCTCTCTTGCAGAGTCTGCCACTTGAGTTTGCTAAACATCTCCGTAACGCTATCACGCTTACCAAATAACCCTGTGACGAAACGCGCCGCTCTCCTTTGGATCTTCTCTATTTCCTCTACAACCCGACCTGGTACGGATCCCACACTGATGAGCAATCCCCAAGTATAGGTCGAACGAGTGTTTTGTAAGCCACATCCGTCCGCAGCTCGTGGTCGTGTGGTAGCGTTCTCGCTTCCACGCCCGGGTTCCCGGTTTCGATTCCCGGCGGGGTCAGGGATTTTCTCTGCCTCGTGATGACTGGGTGTTGTGTGCTGTCCTTAGGTTAGTTAGGTTTAAGTAGTTCTAAGTTCTAGGGGACTGATGACCATAGATGTTAAGTCCCATAGTGCTCAGAGCCATTTGAACCATTTTAAGCCACCTCCTTTGTTGATGGACTACTTTATCCTAAGGACTCTCCCAATGAATCTCAACCTGGCACCCGCCTTACTAACAATTAATTTTATATGATCATTCCACTTCAAATCGTTCCGCACGCATACTCCCAGATATTTTACAGAAGTAACTGCTATCAATGTTTGTTCCGCTATCATATAATCATACAATAAAGGATCCTTCTTTCTATCTATTCGCAATAACTACCCTAAGGGCATCACACACATCCATGCCGAGGCAGGATTCGAACCTGCGACCGTAGCGGTCGCGCGGTTCCCGACTGTAGCGCCCAGAACCGCTCGGCCTCCCCGGCCGGCTGCTGTGAGATTGCATAGCGTCTAAAACAGTTGCTGATGCGAGATGCTTCGCTTGGGTGCGGTAGCTTCGATCAGTATAAGAGCAACCGCAGAGGCTGTTTCCGAACGATGACATGTGACAGAGGAGGGGCGGAGGCGGCCTCAGCAAAAAGCGAAACGACAACAGATGTCCCCAGGCCCGGGCCCGGGGCAGTGTTTTCACAGGCAGAGCAGACCAGAGACAGCGCGGCTGCGCGTGTCTTTTACGACGTCGCCGGAAGTCATATCCTGGCCTCTCATCACTTCTACCGACGCACTTTCCCGCAGGCACGAGAGCTCCGCTGATAACAAAACTCGGCCACGCGTCAGACTCCCTTAACTTTTATACTGAGTATACACAGTGCCTTACGGACTGAGGTGGCACCAGTACTTAATGCACTAGAATGGAGTGCAGCGGGAGCGGGTTTCAGATCCTCATCCCGTCATCTATATTTAGATTTTCCTGTAATAAATACTCAGTCGATTCCCTTAGCTAACCTTGTCAAAGCCGCGCTAGAGCTGCAATTCTGAGGACCTCGGGACGTAAGTCACTGACTTTCCTTCCCTCATTTTCACTCTCAGTGCATGTGCGTGAAAACTGGGGAAGAGTCAGTTTTCATAACCGTGCTACTGTTAAGAAGTCAGTGGTCACCAACACGGAGACGCGATGTTCAAACTCAGCTATCATTGATTGGCGTGTTCTGACCAAGCTGATTCCTGGCTAACACAACCTTTGACTCTTGTGGTGACAGAGAATTTTGTTAGATGTGGTGTGACGGCCTGTTGCACATTTTTCTCACTTTTGGTTCATATTACACAGCAATTTGAACGTACACAGATATGAAAACATGTTAGGCGATCGTGTGCCTTTGTCTCTGTAGGAACTGTTTGAAATCCAACCTTTACTGTATCCTTATGGTAACACTGTGTGACGTATATGCAACAATTTGTAACGTAGCTACAACCAATGTTGCCTATGTTCGTCTGTGAAAATGCTGTGATAGCAAACTGAGCTATCAGTAAATGGAATCTAACCTGCATAACACTGTGTGCGTGTTGTATGAGTATCAGTTTCACCGTCATTTAAGACCTCAACAGATCGTTACATTTGGGTAAGCTATCTGACTGTATTTGAATATGAAAAACTACAGGAACAAATGAACCTGTAATAATGAATAAGTAAGCTATCTCACTGCGTTTTTGAGTAAGAATTTACAAGTGGTACAAAATCTGACTTGTGCAACGGAATTTACTGGATGATGATGATGTTTGGTTTGTGGGGCGCTCAACTGCGCGGTCATCAGCGCCCGTACAAAGTCCCAATTTTTACACAGTCCCATTATTTTTCACAGTCCAATCTAGACACTGTCACGAATGATGATGATGATGATGGTGCAATGATGACAACACAAACAACCTGGCCGGCCGGTGTGGCCGAGCGGTTCTAGGCGCTTCAGTCTGGAACCGCGCGACCACTACGGTCGCAGGTTCGTATCCTGCCTCGGGCATGGATGTGTGTTATGTCCTTAGGTTAGTTAGGTTTAAGTAGTTCTAAGTTCTAGGGGACTGATGACCTCGGATGTTAAGTCCCATAGTGCTCAGAGCAATTTGAAGCATTTTTGAGCAAACAACCAGTCCCCTGGTAGAGAAAATTCACAATCCGGCCGGGAATCGAACCCGGGACTCCGTGATCTAGAGGCTGAAACGCTAGCCACTAGAACACGAGCTGCTGACTACTGGATTACAGTACATGACATGTTGTGGTGTGTCAGTGTCTCTGTCTTGGCCCTAAGTTTTGCTCAAAAAAAAAAAAAAAATGGCTCTGAGCACTATGGGACTTAACATCTGAGGTCATCAGTCGCCTAGAACTTAGAACTACTTAAACCTAACCAACCTAAGGACATTACACACATCCATACCCGAGGCAGGTTTCGAACCTGCGACCGTAGTGGTCGCGCGGTTCCAGAATGAAGCGTCTAGAACTGCTCGGCCACAACGGCCGGCCTAATTTTTCCATTCACCTCTTTAGATGACTGCCTTTTTCCATGTTGTTTACAGCAATTCGCAGCAGCATGCAGCAGCAGCGGCTAAAGCTTATTGTTACTAAGAATGAATTTAATAAAAATTAATTTGCTTGGATCCTGTTAACTACTAAATAACTTGTGAAAAGGGATTTCATAAATTAAGTCTATTTAAAACTTCAGAACTAATGGACAATGATAATGACAATAACAATGACGTAGCAATCAGTCATGGCTGAGTGCCAGATTAACAAATTGTTTCAATTTCAAAGTTACATTAACATTTAATAACCACAGCATATTTATTAATTATATGTAGAGAATAGTTATTATTATATAGAGGATAAGGATGCTTCTTTAACTGACAAGCAAAACATGGGATTATTGCATACTCGGACTAACAATCACGAGCCTATCCCTGCAGTTGCCTTTGCGTCATGCTTGCGAATTTTACCTTGAATTCCATATTCAAGTGTAGCTAAGCCATCTAAATCTCTCCTGACTGTATAAATGAAATCAGGCTTTGAGTGTGGTAAGATCTGCCATCACCGACGTGAGGTCAGCGTGACACGTCTTCTGTCTCCGAGCTCTCGACCGACACTACTACTTCCACTCTCGCAGACCGACCTCGTCTCACAACAATGCTTAGAATCGCGTTCCCGTATTTCGCCCTCAGATTGTTACTATCGATATCTGAGAGCTTTCACAATGCAAACACTAGTGTTAAGTTGACTATATTGTTCTCAATGTAATGGAGTGTTCTGACACACTCCTTACAACTGCTACCCCTCACACCAGCACCATTTGCTTTGTGTTTTGAAGAAACCTAGACGCATTTCCTGAACTGGGGTGCTCTAGGTGCTGGACTCAACTCTGTCAAACATTTTTAGGATGAAGTAGAACACATGCAGAACATCACGTGAGTTAACCCAAATAACAGGTGGTTATAATTAAACTGCAGCTACTCACGGATGTTATTATGGGCTGTAATTCCTGTATGGCTGAGAAACTTGGTAGATATGCTAATGCGTTAATGTGGAACCGATTTAGGCTGGGAAAATTATTGGTTCAGATTGTGGCCACCAGGTGCACATCTGGCGCTGTACACTGTTCGTATGACGGTATGACATCCACGCTCTCATTTGACAAACCATAATGTGAGTGAACAGAATGGTTGTCGAGAAGAGAGACCGTGTGCTGTGAGTGAAAATGTTTCAAGTGAACGGCAGCAATTATAGTGCTGCACTCAGCGAGTATCGCCAACTGAAAGGTCTGAGGAGAAGCCCGATGTCATTGAATGGTTTAAAGAAGACGATAATGAAACAGATGTTCTAGACGTTGCCACTAATGACTATTTCACCTGACATCCATTCACATCAGTCGGCACGTAGCTCACTCTAAGTTTGAGGATGTTTATTATAGACGCTTGTACCATCCTTGTCATCTAGGGTGTTATACAGTGACTTTGGTCCCTGTGTTATAAAACGTTCCATCGTCGTGCGAAACGACGGTCATTACGAGGGGCGTTTGAAAAGTCCGTGCAAAAATAAAAACTACTTACGTGTTTGGGATAAACCTTTTTTATTTTTCGACATAGTCTCCTTTTAGACATATACACTTCGTCCAACTCTGTTCTAATCTGTTGATCCCTTCCGAATAATAGGAATTGTCCATGTCTGCAAAATAGCTATTAGTTGCTGCAATCACCTCCTCGTTTGAATAAAATCTTTGTCCCACCAGCCATTTGTTCGAATTGGGGAACAAATAGTAGTCTGAGGAAGCCAAGTCTGGAGAATT
The DNA here is from genome assembly GCF_023898315.1 of Schistocerca nitens. NCBI lineage: Eukaryota > Metazoa > Arthropoda > Insecta > Orthoptera > Acrididae > Schistocerca > Schistocerca nitens. The sequence continues at coordinate 718,048,858 of NC_064616.1, forward strand.
AGTGGATGTGAAACGATTTGAAATCCTATTTCCAATAATTTTGCGACCCCAAATGCTGAGGTGTGTGCTGGTGCAGTGTCGTGGTGGAAAAGGACTTTTTTTGCGGTCCAATCGCCGGCGTTTTTCCTGCAGCTCGGTTTTCAAACGGTTCAATAACGATGAATAATATTCACCTGTAATAGTTTTACCCTTTTACAGATAGTCGATGAGGATTATCCCTTGCGAATCCCAAAAGACAGTCGGCATAACCTTTCCGGCCGAAGGAATGGTCTTCGTCTTTTTTGGTTTAGATACTCCCTTGGTAACCTATTGTTTAGATTGTTGTTTGGTCTCAGGAGAATAGTAATGTTTCCATATTTCATCCGCAGTGACGAAACGAAGCTGAAAATCCTGGGGATTCTTCCTGAACAGCTGCATACCATCCTTGCAACACTTCACACGATTCCGTTTTTGATCAATCGTGAGTAATCGCGGAACCCATCTTGGGGATAGCTTTCTTATGTCGAAATGTTTATGCAAAATATTATGTATCATTTCATTCGGGATGTACACAGCTCTAGCAATTTCACGCACCTTAACTCTTCTGTCATCCATCACCATATCATGGATTTTATCAATGATTTCTGGAGTCATAACCTCCATGGGGCGTCCAGAATGTTCAGCATCACTCCGAAAATTTTGAAACCACTTATAAACTGTTCTAATCGAAGGTGCAGAGTCACCGTAATGTTTATCAAGCTTCTCTTTAGTTTCCTGAGACGTTTTGCCTTTCATAAAGTAATGTTTACTCACCACACGAAATTCTTTTTCGTCCATTTTTTGACAATCACTTGACTTCCTAGATTCACACGAATGCCAAACACAAAGAAATTGACCAATATGGCTGAAACATGGTGTACGTTTCTTCCAAAGATGCTACTAACTAAACATGACCTAGATACGCGCCGGTGGTGCCAACTCTCGGACTTTGCACGAACTTTTCGTACGTCCCTCGTGTATCAAGTACACAAGCTACCGCAATAGAGGAATGGCAGCGCTCACCAGAATTCAGATAACTAATAAAAACCATAAATATATGTACAATCTTTGAAATCTCAAACGCGCGTACTATTTGTGTTACTTCAGGTAGTTGCATGACTGCTCAGCATAAATCTGTTCAGGCTGCTGCAGTGTTAGACCGCTATCGCACATATTAACTTTGCGTTGCAGATAAATATCTCGTGTTAGTTACTGATTTGGAACAAGAACAGATGTGAGTGGCAGTATACCCAGTCATCTGTGAAGGCACCATGAGTGAACGCACAGTTAGAGAAATTGCGAAGTTTCTGAAAAGTTTTTTTTTTTTTTTTTTTTTTTTTTTGCTTATACTTACAACTTAGAGGAAAATATTTTTTTAGATTGTCTATCTCACATGTATTTTAAGTAGTACAAGCTTTTCAGTTAACACAACAGAATTACAGCAGCCCACTGCCATTGCTGAGAGTGGTAGGCGAAGTAACTTGTCCATTACCAGAGAATACCGAGTCTGATTGTAAATAGAGCTCTGAATGTAAGATTATGCGACTTTTTTCTTCACGCTTCAACGTGTGTAGGACTTGCTGCGCTTTTACACCTCAGATAACTATGTCACAATCGCAGCAACGACAACATATTTCCGATCGAACATTGTTGAAAGCCGTATGCTGTCGTTTCACTGCTGCTAAAGAGTTAAGATGAAACAAAGTGCGCCACACAACACACAGTTCAAACTCGTCTAGGAAAGACATATCACTTCCTGGTCCTTATAAAAGACGCCGACATGATCTTGCGAGATTAACCCTCGCTAGGTAATTCGTGTCTATTTGTGGTAAAAATATCTGCGTTGTTGAATGCTTCAGTCCCGTCTGCGTGCGTTCGTACCTATGAAGCCGTAATGACGATGAAAACATTTGTTCTTGCATCACTTCTTGTGCTGTTTTCCCCGCTATAACTTTCGCCGTAGTGCGTGAGCGACGATTTCATTTTAATTCCAACCGTGATGACGAGATTGCAGACTGCTGCGTACAAAGTTACTCTATCGATATTAGCAATTTATAACTGTAGATGACATGAATAAATTGGAGTGTCCCTGTCATCCAGTTAGCCGGCCGCGGTGGCCAAGCTGTTCTAGGCGCTACAGTCTGGAACCGCTCGACCGCTACGGTCGTAGGTACGAATCCGGCCTCGGGCATGGATGTGTGTGATGTCCTTAGGTTAGTTAGGTTTAAGTAGTTCTAAGTTCTGGGGGACTGATGACCTCAGAAGTTAAGTCCCATAGTGCTCAGAGCCATTTGAACCATTTTTTTGTCATCCAGTTACTGACATCCTCGATTGTTAAACATATTTCATGTCAAAATTTTCCATATTTTCGAGTTTCTAGGTAGAAATGACCATTGTAATGACTGTCATGATTTGTCAGCAGTATCGCATGCGATGAGTTCCTCGATAGGCAGCTAATCAGTCGCTTGCGACTTTATTGAAACTAGTAAAAGTCATAATGAAGATAGTTATAAACATGAACACACAAAGGTGGCAATAGCCATGGGATATCTCCTAATATCGCGTCGGACCTCCTGTTGCCTGGCATAGTGCAGCAATAGGATGTGGCATGGACTCATCAAGTCTCCAGAAGTCCCCTGCAGAACTATTGAGTTTCTGCTTCTATAGCCGTCCATTACTCCGAAAGTGTTGCCGGTGCAGGATTTTGTGCACGAACTGACCTCTGGATTATGTCTCGTAAATGGGATTCGCGCCGGGCGATCTGGGTGGCCAAATCATTCGCTAGAACTGCCCGAATGTTCTTCAAACCAATCGCGAACATTTGTGGCCTGGTGACATGACATTTTTGTTTGGGAAAATGAAGTCTATGTATGGCTCCAAATGGTCTCCAAGTACCCGAACATAACTATTTCCAGTCAATGATCGGTTCCGCTGGGCCAGAGGACGCAGTCCTTTCCATGCAAACGCAACCCCTACCATTATGGGGCCGCCACCAGTTTGAACAGTGCCTTGCTGACAACTTGGGTCCATGACTTCGTGTGGCCTGCGCCACACTCGAACCCCACCATCAGCTCTTACAAACTCAGTCATCCGACCAGGCCATGGTTTCCCAGTCGTCTAGGGTCGAACGGATATAGTCACGAGACCAGGACTGGTGCTGCATGTGATGTGCTATAAGCAAAGGCACTCGCGTCAGCCGTCTGCTGCCATAGTCCATGAACGTCAAATTCGTTGCTCTGTCTAACGGATATATTCGTCGTACGTCCCACATTGGTTTCTGAGGTTATTTCACGCAGTGTTGCTTGTCTCTCACCACTGACAAATCTATGCAAGCGCTGCTGATCTCAGGTGTTCAGTGAAGTTCGTCGGCCACTGCATTGTCTGTGGTGAGAGAGATAATGCCTGAAATATGGCAATCTCGGCACACTCTTGACAGTGTGTATCTCGGAATATCGAATTCCCTAACGATTTCCGAAATGGAATGTCCCATGCGTCTAGCTCCACCACCATTCCGTGCTCAAAGTCCGTTAATTTCTGTCGTGCGGCCATAATCACGTCGGAAACCTTTTCACATGAATGACCTGAGTACAAATGACAGCTCCGCCAATGTACTGCCCTTTTATACCTTGTGTACACGATACTACCGATATCTGAATATGTGCATATTGCTATCCCATGGCTTTTGTCACCTCAGTTTAGTTATTCCTACATGTCAGTCCTATGAAAATACTGGTGGGTCAAATGGCTCTGAGCACTATGGGACTTAACTACTAAAACTACTTAAACCTAACTCACCTAAGGACATAACACACATCCATGCCTGAGGCAGGATTCGAACCTGCGACCGTAGCGGTCACGCGGTTCCAGACCGAAGCGCCTAGAACCGCATGGCCACACCGGCCGGCAAAATGCTGGTAAATAGTTCCTCGTAACACAATTTCTATTAAATGAGTGCAATGATATGCTTAGACAGAGGCCAGGTCGCAGTATCTAAAGATCAAATCTAGAGCAGTTCCGCTATTGTCGCGGGTTCGAATCCTGACTCGGGCATGGATGTGTGTGATGTCCTTAGGTTAGTTAGGTTTAAGTAGTTCTAAGTTCTAGAGGACTAATGACCTCAGATGTTAAGTCCCATAGTGTTCAGAGCCATTTGAAACTTTTTTTTTTTTTTAGAGCAGTTCATCGGAAAAGTGAGAGATAACACTGAAATATTAGCATAACAATTAACGAAAGAAAAGTAATCGAGATGGAAAAAGGGAGAAAGAACCATGGATGAGGAGCAATATATTGTGAAGTAACCTATGTTAGTGACAACAGGAAATACTTTAATCTTAACTACAGCGTTGTGTTGTATGAGAAGAATGTTACAGACTAATTATTCCACATTTGTATGGCTGTTTTGGAGAACGGGATGGAGAAATACAAAGTGTTATGCATAAACATTCCCAAGATGCTACGCACATCAGATATTGTATTGCAGTTACAGGTCGATCATAGCTATTTGATATGCGAGGAGAAGTATTGAGGTGTCTGCTGATTGAGAACCCGAAGAACAGCATATAGTATGTGAAAATCACGTCGCTTATCTGCTCACATCCACTCAAACCTAACATAAGGTTTGATGTCATCAGAAAAACTAACGTATCACATTTATCTTAAGCAAACATTCGCGTCTGTCTCGAGTAGTCTAGAGTTTTTACTATGTAGCTATGCTGCATCACTGTAGAATATGTGTGGAAAAATTAATGACTGCTCATTTTTGTATAGACATATCTAAAGTTTTAATTGGCTGTAGTAAAGACAATATCTTCTGCATGTGCTCTTTCCCGCCGGCCGAAGTGGCTGTGCGGTTCTAGGCGCTGCAGTCTGGAACCGCGAGACCGCTACGGTCGCAGGTTCGAATCCTGCCTCGGGCATGGATGTGTGTGATGTCCTTAGGTTAGTTAGGTTTAACTAGTTCTAAGTTCTAGGGGACTAATGACCTCAGAAGTTGAGTCCCATAGTGCTCAGAGCCATTTGAACCATTTTTTTGCCCTTTCCCCATGACCCATTTATTTCTCAATGAAAGCTGTACATTCGCGACTCCAACTCGCATGTTTTCCGGAATAGTTTAGGGATAACAATGGGATGACTACAGTGTTCCAGATTCAGGAGCGGCTCCTCTCATTTTAACAGATATCCAGTTTAGCGGAGACGAACTTACATGCCCATGTAGGATTTTGCTGAGATCCTTACTGGTTTCTTATACGGTAACGGGGTACCATGACGAAGTATGTGAGGAACTGATCACATTTTCGTGCGAAATAAGAATCACCTTTCACTTCTTAGGGTTTTTGCTATTTTGTCAAAAACTGACATTTGGAGCCCGTGGCTGTGTACAAAATATAGGTTGACTCTTACATAGAATATTACAGCAACCAGCCACTTTTTACAATACTATTTATTTATTTCAACAGCGCCGTTACCGGTTTCGAACCGACAGGTTCATCTTCAGGTGGCTAGTTCACGTTTTACATTAGATTTCGCCTTTCTTTTCCCCATCTGACGACGTTTCCTTGGAGTTGTGGAGCCCTACAACCAAAACAAGATGTGCGACAAAATCTTTTTAACTGTAATTGTGCCTTACACGATTTCAAGTGATGTAAACAAATTATTATTATTAAAGGGAAGATGTTTCGGTTACTTACGATGAAGAATCCGCGACATTATTTTCCACTGCAGGCTGCTTATCTTCTTGCAACAGCGAAAACTCTTTAATGCACTTATTTATATAATTTATACACAAAATGTACATTATATAGTTTTCGCTGCTGCAAGATGATAAGCAGCCTGCAGTGGAATATAATGAGGCGGATTCTTCATCGTAAGTAATCGTAACAACTTCTCTTTAATAATAATAATTTGTTTACATCACTTAAAATCGTTGTGAGGCACAATTACAGTTAAAAAGACGTCGCACATCTTGTTTTGGTTGTAGGTCTCCACCAATCCAAAGAAATTTCGTCAGATGGGGAAGCAAAAGGCGAAATCTAATGTTAAACGTGACCGATCCGTCTGAATATGAACCTGTCGGTTCAAAACCGGTAACGGTGCTGTGTAAATAAATAAATAGTACTGTAAAAAGTGGCTGGTTGCTGTAATCTTCTATGTAAGAGTCAACTTATATCTGAGGATTTTGTTCGATACTAATTTTTTTTTTCCCTAGCTGAACAGAAGTCATTATTCGTGCCTATATTCTTACGGTTGACACTCAGATGTTGTCAGTATACAAGAAATACACAAATAATTCAACAGTTACTCTTCGTGATACTTAATGTAGTTTTATGCAGTTGAAAATAACTTTATCACTGTTGTAAAGTTGCTGTTATTCGCAAATGCTGGAATTTATTCCTGCATTCTGATACTGACTAAAAGGAGGCACAAACATAGCATTTAGCAAAAAAAGTCTGTCTGTACATTGGCCACTCCCGTGATAATGTCTCAGCCGTTCGCTAATGTGGCGAGAAACGTGGCGTCATGGGTTTGGTTGCACAAGCTTGCAACACTGCACGCTGCATCAGTCTGTAGAAGTTTTCTACTACTTTTGCAATTAGTTTCTATATTGATCAGCGGTGTTGATAAACGACTCGCAGTACAGACTCAGTTCAGTATTCGAGAACAGTTGTTTATTCAACATTTGTCTCGTGTGCCTAATGTATATTTAGAAGCGGAAAACACTTATAATTGCATGATATGGTTCAAATGGCTCTGAGCACTATGGGACTTAACATCTGAGGTCATCAGTCCCCTAGAACTTAGAACTACTTAAACCTAAATAACCTAAGGACATCACACACATCCACGCCCGAGGCAGGATTCGAACCTGCGACCGTAGCAGTCGCGCGGTTCCGGACTGAGCGCCTAGAACCGCTAGACCACCGCGGCCGGCTTGCATGACGCATCCTTTCAACAACATTCCTATTCGTTATCTTCAGGCGAAGTGCCAGGTTCCTCTGAAATGCGATCTTCTATAGCCACTGGTCCGCAGCTTCCTCTACCTAGCGGTGGGATGGACCAGTCGCGTGCTTGCGGGAGCGGATGTCTTGGCCTGTGGTGGTGGTGTTGGTGGTGGGAGATGCGAGCGTCGAATATTAGTGCTACTTGCAGCGCCGTATTGCGCAACTAAACCCGATCTCCCAGTTGACGTCATCGTCACTTACTCGCTTTTCCACTGCCTCATTAAAGACCTAGTGACATGGTGGGAAAGCACTTGCCATCCATTTATCCCAGACAATAGTGTTGTGACTGTTTGCTTTTCTGTTTATAGCCAAGATATTACTTATCAGTCTTCCTTTGTGCCTCCTACTCGAGAGAATTTAGACGCTGAATTAAAATTTGCCCTGAGGAGACACAAGTTTTTCTCGCTTTATTTAAATACGACCTTCAACTGGGTAATGGTACACTAAGTGAAAATTGAATCGCTGAGATATTCTGCGTCATAGTATAGTAGTCTGACGATTCAATGCCTGATTTCAAAATACTGTCTGTGATTCGTATTCGTTCATGTATCAGGACAGTCACCCACAGTTAAGACTTATACAGAAACATTCTGTAATCATCTTATTGAGCAAATATTTTCTTTGATTTTAAACGAAACTGTATCTTTATTAAACTAGTCGTTAGCATTATTCATGGTTGAGTCTCGTAACTTAAACAACTTAGTAGCATCATTTCACTCTAAGTCTATGCAGTCTAATTATTGGTAACTCGAAAAACATGGCGTCTGTTCTTCTAAATGCTGTATTTCAGGAGATAAAATATCATAAAATTTCCTTTTCGGCAAATTCATTCTTCCTTCGCGAGTCTTGCTTAGGTTTTGTTTCGGCTGCAAGACGACATCAGCATAGACGATAACGAGGGCAATAGAAACGGTTAATAAGCTCAGGGTCGATATGGGTAGGGAAGGAAATAGGTCGTAGCCTACGCAAACGAACAATCCAGGCGTTTCTTTTAATTTATTTATGGAAAATACGGAAAACCTAAATATAGATGGACGGACTAGTTTCCGTTCGAACCCTGCTCCTTTAGAATGCGTGGCTGTTACAACCAATAGGCCAGTTTAAACGGTAATATAGTCAGGTATAACCGAACAACGAAACTCTTTAGGATTCCAGCTGTACAACTCTTCCATCATTTTCAAGTTAGTCAGTAGTAAACGTCTGAATTATCAGAATAAAAGTCACCTTAAAGAATAAAGCAGACATTTAAATCCTTAAATCATTTTATGTGTACATTGCCCAGGTTTTGTTACTTGTTTTACAAGCAAAAAGTTGTTAATGTCGCACATTGAAAACTTCTGTGGTCTTATGATTTAGATTAGCAGTAAATTTTAAGGGTCATTCATTACCAACCTATATCTCAAAGTACATTTATTTTCGACATCTTAGTCCACAGCTCCTAAGAAACAAAAGATTGCAGCACACGCCCCGTCTGTTTTCCATAGGTTTTTAGCTTTGAACGGTGAATTATCGAAGACGTTTAGCACCGTAATAACTCAGATTTTTACACCGCTGTTGGTAGGCTTCACTACATTTTTATAGATGCAGTTTTCGGTGCACGACAAACTTTGTTTCCCTTGACCAACTTATATAGTAGCACATTACGGAAGACTCGTAGTTACCCATGCCCTTCTCCTCCCCCTTCCCCCCCCCCCCCTTCTCCACGACTAGTCCCTTCACCCCTTCCCGAGCGAAGTGGCGCCGCAGCTCACCAATATTTTGGAGGATCGAGTTCGTATGTCAAGATATTTTCTGTTGATTGCCGAAATAATTTCTCCAACAACAACATTTCCCGTTTCAGCCCCCTGTGTAGTGTCTAATGACATCTATATATACGAAGACAGTAACTTGTTCTCGAAAGAACAGTTACTGTTGATGACCGTGCAGCTTTTCCCTGGAATAAATGATGACTAATTGACAACCTCAGCTGCCGACAGGTGTTGTTGATATACCTCGATGTGGACAGCTGAAAATGTGTGCCCCGACCGGGACTCGGAGTCGAGTTTCGGTCGGGGCACACATTTTCAGCTGTCCACATCGAGGTATATCAACAACACCTGTCGGCAGCTGAGGTTGTCAATTAGTCATCATTTATTCTAATGACATCAGTGTCAATGGGATGGTTTACTTAGACGTACGTTATTTTACATGTTCCAAGCATTTCACCCTTTGGCATTCCTAACATCGTACTTGAAAAACCCTTCCTGTTGCCCCTCTCCCCGCACAATTTCTCTCCCTCTCACTCTGTTTCTCTTTTTCTCTCTCTCTCCCCAGGTATGTGAAGGAAAGGGAAATAATGAAACCCGCGATCAGGCCCTGAAGACGACGCGACAGTCGACCAACTGCCATATCATCCTCAGTCACTTATCATCGGCTGTGGTACGGAGGTGCATGGGGTTAGCATACCGCACTCCTGGTCGTTACCTCTCAGTCAGGTAGCTCCTCAATTGGCATCCGAGGTTGAGTACTCCTCTGTCCAGTCCCACCCACCAAGGAAAAATCTTTGGCAGTCAGGGTCCCCCTCATTAGGATCTGTTAGGTTTACCATTCAGCTACGGAGACGGACATATGAAGTAGTACATTTAATAATGTCATCAGCATGTAGATTCTGCAGGGAATCTAGACTGAGTGATTTTCGTTGCTTAAAAGCGAGCCGTGCAATTTCCAAATCATACACATAATGGAATAAATCATATGATCTTCGGAAACTGAAAGTGCATGTGTTCCAAGCATGATGACAGCAAGCTGCTGTCAAAACCAGTCATCGTCAAATAAATAATATTTAGAGAACTTGGCTTCGGAAGAAATTACTTTTCACTAAATCGACAGATCGCTCCCGTCACATAAACATTTGTGATCTACATACATACACATGAGTCTACTTATTTTGCCTGTGTTTTACAGTGTCAAGCTTTAGAAAGGTTTTCAAGTAAAACATCTCCGGACTAAACTCACTTAAGAAAAGTTGTATTGCGTATCATACATCAGATTTAAACTTTTACTGCAGTACGCCACAAAAGCTGCAAAATGGTACACATAGCATAAAATTAAGTTGAGGACAATCTATTTCGTCATTTAGGGACCAAGCGAGGTCACGCCAGTACAACGGACTCGCATTCGGGAAGGCGACGGTTCAAATCCGTGTCTGGCCATCCAGATTCAGATCTCCGTGATAATCATAAATCACTCCATGCAAATGCCGGGATGGTTCCTTTGAAAGTTAACGGCCGATTTCCTTCCTTATCCTGGAAACATTCCTGGTTTTTGCTCTGTCTCTAATGACATCGCTGTCGGCGGGACGTTAAACCCTAATCTTCCATCCTTTCTTTTATGAGAGGATGTTGTACCTTGGAACACTTCTCAAACTTTCACATTTAGCCAGCCCTGTAATAGAAGTTTAATATATTTTCTTAGTCCAGTTTTAAATGATAAAATGTGTGTGAATTCGTAAGGGGCCAAACTGCTGAAGTCATCGGTCCCTAGACTACTTAAACTAACTTATGCTAAGAATAACACACACACGCATGCCCGAGGGAGGACTCGAACCTCTGGCGGGAGCGTCCGCGCTATCAGACATGGAGCCTCTAACCGTGCGGCCACTCCGCGCGGCTCAGTTTTAAATGATAGAACTCACAGTGTGAAGGTGGTCTTATAGTCTCTCTGCTGTACCTTATATATACAAACGATTTAGGAGACAATCTGAGAAACTGCCTAAGGTTCTTTGCGGCTGATGCTGTCGTTTACCGTCTAGTAAAGTAATCAGAAAATCAAAACCAATTGCAAAACGATGTAGATAAGATATCTGCGTGGTACGAAAATTGGAAATTGATCCTAAATAATGAAAAGTGTGAGGTCATTCACATAAGTGTTAAAGCGCGCCCTTTAAACTTCAGTTACACGACAAATCAATCAAATCCAAAGGTCGTAGATTCAACTATATACCTAGAAATTACAATTACGAACTAACTGAAATTGGAAAGAGCACATAGAACATTTTGTAGGGAAGGCGAACCAGAGACTGCGTTTTTTTGGCAGAACACTTAGAAGATGCAACAGATCTACCAAAGAGACTGCCCACACTACGCTTGTGCGTCCTCTTTTGGATTACTGCTGCGCGATATGCAATCCTTACTAGATAAGGTTAACGGAGTATCTCGAGAAAGTTCAAAGAAGGGCTGCACGTTTTGTATTAAAGAGAAATAGGGGAGAGAGCGCCACTGTCATGATACAGGTTTTCGGGTAGACATCATTAAAACAAAGGCGTTTTTCGTTGGGGCAGGATCTTTTCGCGAAGTTTCAATCACCAACTTTCTCCTCCGAATCCGAAATATTTTATTGACGCCGTCCTAGATAGGGAGAAACGATCATCATAATGAAATAAGGGAATCAGAGCTCACACGGAAGGATAGAGGTGTTCGTTTTTTCCGTGCGCTGTTCGAGAGCGATAGGCATGTAAGTGTGCAAACTAGCCATGTAGATGTAGATGTATGTGTGCTGGAGTGTTTTATAAAATTATGAACGTTACTCCGGAGAAGTAAGCTTTCTCAAAATGTGAAAGAAATGTTCCAAAATACAATAAGGCGTGTACCTAGGTACAAACATTATATCGAAATTAAAAAGTGCTGCAGTAGTGAAAATTGTTATCAGCACTGTGTTCAATAATCTATCTGTTATATTATTACCCTGTACTTACCAATAATCAGTAAGCGAAACCAAATTAAGTAGAAATATTATCAAAAACTACTTACAAGTTAAATACATTTTGGAACCAAACACAAATTTTCATTTTCAAAACACTAAAGAACCTCAGCTCTTTTGCAAACATAACATATTCCTTGGTTGGAAGGCCTCCTTCCGTTCAGGGTACAAGATGAAACACGTCGGATGAAGTATGGCTGGACCGTCCATATCTTGTATAACTAGTTTTAAAAAATACAGAATTTTGCCGGCCACAAAATTCTGTAACTGAAGAACTAACGTTATCTTACCAATAGCTTTGATTTACTACACAGCAATTAAAAGTGGAGAACTCAGACTATTTACAAAGGCTGGACTAAACACTGCCTCATGTCTCAGAACAACAAAAACAGTAGAAAATTGTGGTACCTGCTTATGGCGGTCTCTCTTGCGCATTCCTTCACGTGATTCTAAAATTGACCGCTAGACTAAAACCCCGACTAATAAACTCCTTGTGCTCCTAGCTACACTATCATCAATGTAAAACACGTTCGCCTACTGAAATTGTTCACTTAGAAGGGAAGGTACAGGTAAATGGCTCTGAGCACTATGGGACTCAATTGCTGAGGTCATTAGTCCCCTAGAACTTAGAACTAGTTAAACCTAACTAACCTAAGGACATCACACACATCCATGCCCGAGGCAGGATTCGAACCTGCGACCGTAGCGGTCTCGCGGTTCCAGACTGCAGCGCCAGAACCGCGCGGCCACTTCGGCCGGCGGTACAGGTAAGCTTACTACTTTAGGGATATGGTGTATGATTTATATACTTTATTTAGGGGTACTGAAACCATTTAAAAATTGCATCTGTCTATGTTGTGCACGACTATTCGTCAGGAAATATCGAGTTTGGTAATATAAGCCGGCCGGGGTGACAGAGCGGTGCTAGGCACTACAGTCTGGAACCACGCGACCTCTACGGTCGCAGGTTTGAATCCTGCCTCGGGCATGGATGTGTGTGATTTCCTTAGGTTAGTTAGGTTTAAGTAGTTCTAAGTTCTAGTGGACTGATGACCTCAGCATTTAAGACCCATAGTGTTTGTTTTTTTTTAAATAAATCTTATGGGACTTAACTGCTAAGGTCATCAGTCCCTAAGCTTACACACTATTTAACCTAAATTATCCTAAGGACAAACACACACACCCATGACCGAGGGAGGACTCGAACCTCCGCCGGGACCACCCGCACAGTCCATGACTGTAGCGCCTGAGACCGCTAGGCTAATCCCGCGCGGCAAGTCCCATAGTGCTCAGCGCCATTTGAACCATTGGTAATATAACTTGTAACAACTGTTACCGAGCATAAAAGGAATTTTATTCCGTGCTGTACAATTATGCCAACACGACAATAGAGCAACAATGACACATTTAGTAGGAAATCGACATTGTGAACTAGTGTAAATGTGAAAAATGAATCGAGGCAGCCATTTTTTGGTGAAGCATTTCCTCACCAACATGTTTCAGAAACATGGAAAGATATTAAGGTGCCAATGAGAGATCTGGTGTATGCGGAAAAGTCTCATAGTACCAGAAGCCTGATTTTGTGTTGTGACTGTTCATGTTACTCATATTGTTACGGAACACTACAGTGTTATTTCAACTCGCCAGTCTTATCCGATTACGTCTCAGTGTAACCCTAATTTCGGCCAACATGGTGTTGTATTTTCATCTTCGGGTTATTTGCATCTCCTTCAGCTGATCCATAGGAAATAGTCACTGTACAAACCAGGTGTATTTTCTTTCACACTGCATATGAGAGAGGAAAAGTATACAGTCTTTTTTCTTTCCCTAGCTCCATTCGTGCTTGCAACAAAATAATTTTAGCCGTGCGCTTTCTTCATACTAACAAGGGGAAGGCCTCAGACACGGCCAAATTTCGTAGGTCGCTTGTGTACAACCTAAAACGAAGGAATTTAAGATATTTTGGGTCAAAGCCCTGCCTTTTTGAGAAAATCATCCCTAAAGGTTATGACGAGCAATCGACTCGAAATTGGCGGAATCGATAGATAACTGTAAATAGAGCATTTTTCATCATCGGTTATGGGGTCCGAAAACGCTTACTTTTCCAGAAATCGAGGTAAGAAACTTTTACAACTGTCGCGTCTGTACCCACATGGTAAACGCTTTTGGGTGACTGCAGCGACCAAGGTAACTGGCTCGAAATCGGGGAGAATCCGGTTTCGAACCTCGATGAAACCTAGAGGATGTCCTCCTTTTTTTGTATTTTTCCATATATCAATTGATAGGGTAGGAGCGTTAATAAGGTAAGTAAATCAATAAGGAATGAGAATAGTAAGGTAGGCACATAAATTTCTGAAACCTCTTGGGATAGTAAACAACTAAAATGTTACTCCAGGTCACTTTAGGATGGCTCTTCCAGTTACTGTTACGTGTCCTCACTTTTCTTCGAACAACTAGATGGATGGTACTTGTTATATAAACATTCGAAACAAATATACTCACGGCACCAAGAACATCTAATGAATGCAATCTTTCGACAGCTACACTGTTCCTTCCGAAGAGTCGGCAGAAAACAAACTTCGTTTACATTTAAAAATATGTCTTTTTCGGGAATTAATTTTGATGCGTACCACGCATACGATATCATTGCATGAAAAATCGGTGCTGAAAGTTGGTTATGAATTATGCTGTGAATAATTATTGCATCCGTGCTGTTGTGCAATTCCCGCTGGGTTTCCAGAAGCACACTGCAATTCTGAAGCCTGGAAATAAAGTTTTTAACTTGGTGATAGAAATAAACATCAGACGGCAGGCACACAGGTGTACAGTTTGGAGGTATTACTTTTACTGTGCACGTCGGCTGACCCTCGCCAGCTATAAACATTGTGTCACATATTGTAGTATTAATTTATCCATTCCAGGAATCCAACAACATTAGACAGAACTTGTTATCAGAAACGTATGGTTTAAAACATTCTCAAGAAATGTTCTGTAAATCGCATTTGTCCGTTTCCCGGTTTTGGAACAGGTAATGTAAACATTTTTCAACGAGTCGGTTAAACGATTGACCTCTTCTATAACCCGAGGATCAAATGTAACATTCGTTTCATGTAAACACAGGAAAACCTTAGGTAACGCTTTTGCAGAGGCTGTGATGACATATTGCGCCGTGTACGAAGGTGTTGGTTTGTTTTTACTACCAACTGCGACAAGGGTTCGTTTTTCTCCCTTATGCGATAACGTGCATCGAATGTTCACCCGATACTCGCATCCTGTTTGATCGGTGTTGATCACGTAATCACGATTAAAACCGGTCATAAGTGACGCCGTTTGCGTGCTGAAAAGAACCGCCACTTTCTGTATGTCTTCTATATTTTGTACCTCCTTATGAGAGACGTATTTAGTGACGTTCCGTTGACGAATTTTATACTCCGATTTGAAATTTCTTGCCCAAGATAATGATGTAGCAAACGTAAAATCTTTGTTTGCCGTATATTGAAGCGCTGCACCTGCAGCCCACTCCTGAAGTATTCTCTCGTTGTTACATTCTCGTTATGACAACAAGATTCGACAAATCTGTCGTATCTCCACTTATTTATCGCCTGGTGTTTGTCGTATCTTCTCTCCTTCAACGATATCACTTTCCCACAATTTCAAGTCCTTCTTCCTTTTCAGGGCTATTTTTGCTCCATTCTTTTAAGTTCCAATTTGGATGATTCCTGGCTAGCGCTACCGCCTTTACTTTTATTTTAAGGGGTATAGCGCCGTAGTTTAATCGTTTAGTAACCGCTAACAGATGAAGCACATATTCCCTGTGACTTGGAGAATTCCAAAGTGTTATGGCCATTTTGCGATTCACTAGTCGGGATATCTTCCACTGAATCACCTTTTGCTTCGTCTTCATGGTATAGTACTTCAGTATCAACAAATGTCATTTTGTTCGTCAGCTCCAAAAATCGCTCAACGATAACCGCTCCTATCAATCTGGAACGCCGAGAAACAGAACTGCCTGCTTCTGGTAGTGCATTGATGATGCATCTGTCTTGCGACTCTTTTACTAACCAAAACACAGCGCCATAACTTCCCACTTGCCATCGTCTGTGACAGGCTCCCAGCTATATATTACAGCGCTAGTCGAAGTGTACATCATCAACTATTCAGATTACGCGGATATGACACAACAAACAATAACTTGTTACTACGGGATAAACAGACGAGCTAATTACTACAAACTACATACAGTACTCATCATATGTTACTTACGGAAGAACACTGTATTCATTCACAAAACGTATTTCATTCGGCGCATTAACGATGGAAAAGTCACTAAATGTATCCACGAGGTTCGCGGCAGCCTAATGACGGAAAACAACTCTTCCCGATTGTCTTCTATAAAGCTCGTGCTGGACACCTTCACTCTTCCAGGTTCACAACTATGATATGACGAAGAGGCAACCCGGACAGCATAACTTCCTGCATGTATTCTGTTCCGTGCCTCGCTGCAAACAAGTGTGGCGCGGTTGGCTATCTGTGAGCCCTCTTGAGGAATTCGCAGCACTCTTACTCGGAGTTGTTTTCATGTGACAAGGCTTAAAAGTTTAATACTTTACTAACGGCGTTTGGGAAATTAGTTTGCCTACCCTATTATTATGATTCCTTATTGATTTACTTACCTTATTAACCCTCCTGGAAAAATACAAACAGAACATCCACTAGGTTTCCTCGAGATTCGAACCCGGGTTTTCCGATTCCCAGCCAGCTACTTTGTCCGTTGCGCTGTCGGCGCTGTTGCCGAAAAGTGTTTAACGTGTGGGTCCAGAAGCGGCAATTGTAAAAGTTTCTTTCTTCGATTTGTGGAAAAGTTTGCGTTTGCGGACCCCATGCCTGATGAAAAATTCTCTATTTACAATTATCTATCGATCCCTCCAATTTTGAGTCGATTGCTTGTCATAACCTTTAGGGGTGATTTTCTCAAAATTGCGGAGGTGTTGACCCAAAATATCTTAGATTCTTTCGTTTTAGGTTGTACACAAACGACCTGCCAAATTTTAGCCGAATCGGTTGGCCGTAAGTAACGATACGTAGTCTCAGGACCTATAGACGGGCTCTCTGGTAAATACTGAATTCCCCCCACTGCCCCCAATTTGATGTCGTGTACACAAAAGAAACTGGAATTGTCGGAACACAAGTTTAAAATATGTACAAAAAGCAAACTGAAACTGTTGGAACAAAAGTTTGAAACAATCTCGCTACGAGTTACATATATCACCAAATTATCTTTCTTAGTGCTAAGGTGAATTTACTGAAGGTTTTCCTATCTACGATGATGTACTTATAGAGACGAATGTAAGAGGAGATATACACATCCAGTAATTACTGATTTCTGGAATTTAACTTTACCTTGTTTTTGTTTTTCATCCATTTGACAGACGGTATCTATTCTGTGTGCTGCAAATTGCAAAATGATCTTTGTTTTTTGCAACCAATATTCAGTCAACTGATCCAGTTGAACACGCTTCATGGTCAGCCTTACACTTTCTTTTTACCAGCACTTTACTCTAACAACCTGAACACCGCAAAGGCAAACTTATGATGCTGCATCGCAGAAACCTGCGTGAAAAACTACTGGGCGCTGAGCAGATTCTTCCAAACATAAGCTAGATTGCTAGAATGAGGCTGGCGATTCTTTGGTATAGTTTCAGTCTATCACAGGAATCAGTAAAGTTAAAGAAACTGCCATGCAACTCTGTATGTTGTTTATTGCGTGATCTTAGTTGTGCTTTGATAATACAGAGTAAAACAAAAATAAAGGACAGGACTTAATTTTTGCATCAGATAAAAGAAAACTCATTTTGCACCGGTTGAATAGCAGTCAGAACGCGTACCCGTATCAGCACTGCAGGCATCAAAGGAGCGCCCACTTATTGCCAAGTGTGTCATTATTTACTAGGGCTAGTCATAAGCTTTTAATTATCACCTCAAGAAAATAAAGTTACATAATCAATTTATGAGTATTTTTGCAGGCACATGTCAGCAGTCCTGGTAGACATTAAAATCCTCGTACCGCGGAATCGCAGCATGTCGGTTGGTGAGCCAAAACAAACTGTGTAGCCATTTTGTTTTGCTTCTCTACAGTCGTGCTACGGTAATCTGGTGTGGGGTTTTCAATAGGTATCAAGACAACACATGTGCACCGGCTACTAAACAAAAAATTTATTACTTAACTTCAGTTTTTCGAGGTGATTGCCAAACATTTGTGTCTTCCCCTCATATTGGACACGCACCATCGATAATCAAATTTCTCAGATTTAGAAGAATAGCAAACTGGTTTGCGTCAAACATCGTTCGAAGTAATAGATCATGTCACCTGGGAGACATAGTCAACGGGTTCTGGATGCAATGGCTTTAATGAGATCCAGCGGGATCCATTGAAAGTGAGATGTGAAGTGCCTGCAAATGCAGACATTCAAATTTTTCCAAGATGAAACCGTTTCCTGGAATTTGTTTTCTATAACTACATTCAGGTTCAGAAAATATGTATCATATTTATCACGTATGTTTAAATATAGAGTTTTTGCTGTTCCCTTGCTTAAGAAGGGCCTTGTATTGAAGGTGTTCCGCTTAATTTTATTCTTATTATTTTTACGTTATTCAACAAATAGAAAATTTATATCGTGTGTAAAAATCAATACGAAGAAAAGCATAAGGAATCGGAAGTTGCAGTTAATTAAGCTAAAAGTGGAATCATAGGAACAAGAATAGTAAATAAAAAAAAGGCTCTGACAAAACAAATCTCTACGTACATGAAATACTCTTTGCTACGCAGCTACCTACGTACTCTTCCAGTTTTATAGGAACTTATATGCGGAAATCCTATCACTACGTTACGTTACATTTGTTATTCAGACCTGAAAACTGCTTTGTTACTGTGTTTCGAAATGTCGCCAGCAGCATCAATTCTATACAGACTATGCCCATATGCTCCTGGTACACTGCTACACAGATGTTCCGTATTCTAGCGTACTGTATACTACACTTTGGCTATTATGTCATTCGAATCATGATTTGTCCATTCAGATGATCCATCCTATCAAAATCACCAACTGAATGAAATTAAGATATTGTGTGACAATTATCAAGGAGGTTCGTACAACACACACACTGCTTCAAGATTCATTGTTAAGGTTTACCTGTTCCTTCACTTTAATGTGACGTACCGTTACATAAGGCTCACGCTATCGTTACGACCACTTGTGGTTTCCACATTAAATAGAGCACATTCACTGAGATGATCGCCGTCTCTGCCACTAAAAGTCACGCCAAATTTTCAAACACTCCTTTTTCTGAAATCATTTGCCGCAACACTAAAAGTCACACGTTCATCCCCAACGACATTTCCACTGCTACACGCTGCTAATCCTCTTGTTGTAATATTTAGTCCCAACAAAATCGTATCTTTACGGTCTCTGGCATGTGCACCATTACTCACTATGTCGACGACAAATACGACCGGTAACGACATTCGGAGGATTCGGAGGAAGCAGAGGCTGTTGCACTCACGGTTCAAAAGGGAACGTACAAATGAAGACAAGCGAAGGGTAGTAGAGATTCGTGCGTCTGTCAAAAGATCTATGCGCGAGGCATACAACAACTACCACCGTCACACCTTAACAAAAGATCTGGCAGAGAACCCGAGGAAGTTCTGGTCGTATGTACAATCGCTAAGCGGGTCTAAGGCTTCCATTATGTCCCTTGTTGGCCAGTCTGGTGCGGCAGTTGAAGATAGCAAAATGGAGGCCGAAGTTTTAAATTTCACGTTCATGAAATCGTTCACTCAGAAGGATTGTACAAGCATACCGTCATTTGATTCAGATTCTCGTATGGATGACATGGTAATAAGCATCCCTGACGTAGTGAAACAACTGAATGATTTGAAAGCAAACAAATCACCATGTCCCGATGGAATCCCAGTCCGATTTTACAAATAGTACTGCATTTATCGCGAAATCTCTCACCCAGCACAAAGTCACAAGCGACTGGAAAAAACGCAGGTGACTCCAGTATATAAGAAGGCTAAAAGAACGGTCCCGCAAAATTACAGACCAAGATCCCTGACTTCTGTTTGCAGCAGAATCCTTGAACATATTTTCAGTTCGAATATAATAAACTTTCTTGAGACGGAGAAGCTTATGGCCACGAGTCAGCATGGTTTTAGAAGGCACCGCTTGTGCGAAACTCTGCTTGCCCTTGTCTCACATGATATACTGCGAACTATGGATGAAGGGCAATAGGCAGATTCCGTAATTCTAGATTTCCAGAAAGCATTTCACATGGCGTCCCGTTGCAGGCTGTTAACGAAGGTACGAGCATATGGAATAAGTTCACAGGTATGTGAGTGGCTCAAAGTACTAGAACCCAGTATGTTGTCCTCGACGGCGAGTGCTTGTAGGAGACAAGGGTATTATCAGCAGTGCCCCAGGGAAGTGTGATAGGACTGCTGTTGATCTCTATATACATAAATGATTTGGCGGACAGGGAGGGCAGTAATCTACGGCTGTTCGCTGATGATGCCATGGTCTACAGTAAGGTGTTGAAGTTGAGTGACTTTAGGAAGATACAAGGCGACTTAGAAAAAATTTCCAGTTAGTTTGATGAATGGGAACAAGGCCTAAATGTGGAAAAATGGAAGTTAGTGCGAATGAGTAGGAAGAACAAACCTGTAATGTTTGGATATAGTGTTACTAGTGTTCTGCTTGACACTGTCAAGTCGTTTAAATATCTGGGCATATCGTTGCAAACCGAGGTGAGATGGATCGAGCATGTGAGAACTGTGGTACGGAAGGCGGATGGTCGACTACAGTTTATCGGGAGAATTTTAGGAAAGAGTGGTTCACCTGTAAAGGAGACCATATATAGGAAGCCGGTGCAATCTATTCGTGAGTACTGCTCGAGTGCTTGGGATCCTTACCAGGTCGGATTGAAGGAAGAAATCGAAGCAAAAGTGGCTCTGAGCACTATGGGACCTAACATCTGAGGTCATCAGTCCCTGAACTTAGAACTACTTAAACCTAACTAACCTGAGGACACCACACACATCCATGCCCGAGGCAGGATTCGAATCTGCGACCGTAGCAGTCGCGCGGATCCGGACTGAAGCGCCTAGAACCGCTCGGCCACCGCTGCCGGCAAATCGAAGCAATTCAGAGGCGGGCTGTTAGATTTGTTACCGGTAGGTTTGAACAACACGTAAGTTTTACGGGGATGCTTCGGGAACTCAAATGGGAATCGCTGATGGGAAGGCGACGTTCTTTTCGAGAAATACTGTTGAGAAAATTTAGAGAACTGGAATTTGAAGCTGACTGCCGAACGATTCTACTGCCGCCAACATACATTGCGCGTAAGGACCACGAAGATAAGATACGATAAATTAGGGCTCATACGGAGGCGTATAGATAGTCGTTTTCCCTCACTCTATTTACGAGTGCAACGGGAAATGAAATGACTAGTAGCGGTACAGGGTACCCTTCGCCACGCACCATACGATGGCTTGAAGAGTATCTATGTCGATGTAGATGTAGAAACACATTTATTATGCTGCTGTACACGAACGACTCCTGTGAATACACCACTTTATTACACGTAACAAACTAAGCCTCTTGGTCGACTGCAACTTTTATCATTATAACGGTGCTGTGAGAATTTAAAAAGTAAAATCCGCTCCCTTCTTTGAATAGCCTGTATTTTACGGTAGCGAAAACAGAAAAAGAGTACCAATATAGACAGCTGCACTATGGGATCAGTAACTTGCTCTGTTTCTCTTTGGCGTCTTACAGCAGGCGATACACGCGGAGAACTACACTGTGGTTGTCGAGTTGCCGACAATGATGCGCCTACGGCTGTATGGTCTACCCTTTGAACGAAAGAAAACCTGAATCCGGTCACCTGTTGTGTTAGCGAGATAGTATCACTATACTGTGCGCATTACGTGTGCTCCGCTTTTTGTGCATCAACTGGCTGGCTTAGGGCCTCCCATTTCCCTGCCAGCAGTCACGTCACGAGCCGGTGATCCTTCACGCCGACTGCTGCCGCAAAAATGTCACGATTCTCTACCGAGATATCACAATTGGTGTGTCGCGCATAATTATAGTAAACAGCCAACATAGCTTTTACTTTTTTTTCTGAGTTTGGGACGAGTTCTACCGACGCTGTTTCTCGCGCTCGATTACGCTTTGTCTTGCACAATTATCATTTCAGTTCCCCCTACTATTGTCTACGTGAATGAAGCGCTGCGCTTTTTACAAGAACCGTGATCGTGTTCACCCTTGTTGTTTGTAACTGCTAAATGAATACAAATGTTGAATGAAAAAGTAACCGCATGTTTCTATCGGCCTTACACAGGTCAGTTCACGTAAACGTAGCATTTTGTACATAGAGCCAATGAAATCACGATAGCAAACTTCGACAGACAATATTCGTATATTTATATACCGAACTCCCTACATATGGTTTGTTTTATGATGTGCTTCCTTGGTGTGTCAAAGATAATGTATTCTGTGACATTAATTTCACCATTCGTCGTATGTATACCAAAGAGAAAAAAGTTTCTTTTTGAACTTCACGGTTCATCCAGTTCCAGAGTCGATCATATGTAGAGTTATTGTAGTTCGTCTGCATATGCATGGGTAGTTCAGAAATTTCTGTTACACATTTTTACGGGCAACAGACGGAATTTGGTGCAAAAATTTTTACCTACTTCTGCAGAATGGTCCGCTTCCATGTTAGGAGAGAAACAAAATCGACTCACGTTTTTAACTCTAGCAGTCTTATTGATGTTTATAGCGTAATTTCCCTTTATGATGGAGTAGCCTGATACAGCTCTTGCGTTCGTATAATATCACATGATTCCTACGTCTACAAGTTGTCTAATTGATTAGATTAGAAATAAAGGTCGTTTAGAATGGCAGCTAATACCCGCCAGGGTAGCCGAGAGCGCTAACATCCTGCTTCCTGGACTCGGGTAAGCGCGCCGGCCCCGGATCGAATCCGCCCGGCCGATGTGCCAGCCAGCCTGGATGTAGTTTTTAGGCGGTTTTCCACATCCATCCTCAGTTACACGGCTCACAGACATCTGAACACATTCGCACTATTCCATGGGTTACACTCGACGCAGACAGTTGGGGTACACTAATTCCGTCTCGGGGGGGGGGGGGGGGGGGGGGGTACGGGGTGGTGGCAGGAAGGGCATCCGGCCACCCCTTAACCATTAACATGCCAAATCCGATTAACGATGGCAGACCCTGCGTAACTGCGGGACAAAGCTCAAGCGATAGAATACAATGGCAGCTAATATGCCTGAGTAATAGTGATTCTAGTACATCAGCATCTTGTCCATTTCTGGCAAAATGCAAGGTAGTGGGAGGAAAGCAAATGTCCACATCAACAAGATATTCCGCGTCAGTTGATGCTATACCTTTCAACTTTTGTGAGAGCAAATACTGCGGAAAACAAAGACATACACACTCGGGTGGGCAAATTTTGGTGTTCCGAGGACTGTGGCGGCTTTGAAGAGGATTCGAATACATGTACTAGAGCAGTTTCACATAGCATTAACGTATCTCACAACTCTGCCTGATATGTCCTACGTGAACAGCAAGAAGGAAGGAAGGATGGATGATTAGTGTTCTAGGTGCCGTCAACGATGAGCAAGCTCGGTTTTGTGAACGAAATCGGTCATGTCCATTTCTTGAGGAATCATCCCGGAATTTTCTTTAAGTGACTTATGGAAACCACGTAAAACATAAATCTGGACGGCTGTATTGTGATTTGACCTGTCATCCTCCCGAATGCGAGTGAAGTGTATTACCATTTTGCCACCTCTTTCGGTGTGAGCAGCAACTCTATTCTCATCGCCGGCCGTGGTGGCCGTGCGGTTCTAGACGCTACAGTCTGGAACCGCGCGATCGCTACGGTCGCAGGTTCGAATCCTGCCTCGGGCATGGATGTGTGTGACGTCCTTAGGTTAGTTAGGTTTAAGTAGTTCTAACTTCTAGGGGACTGATGACCTCACATGTTAAGTCCCATAGTGCTTTTTTTTCTACACTCATCACAATCAGGAAGAACATGTCATTAACTCGGCAGATTTTACGCCTCACATCAACTCCTGCACATGGTATCCACACAGTCATGATAACATTCTCCAGGTTTCTAGGAGAAGCGTTTTCCCCAGCAAGGTGTATTTCTCCAGTCGAAAGAGTCGCATTTGGTTGCTGCTGTTAAACCTTTCGGGCGATAACGTAGTGGTAAACGAAACTCTCCTGTGCCTAACATTTCGTCCAGAACTGTGCTGGACATCTTCAGAGAAGTTGCTCCTCCACTGAGTCTTACCTGCTGACGGTCGGACATCTGAGAGCGGCGTATACAGGGTGGTCCATTGATCGTGACCGGGCCAAATACACTCCTGGAAATGGAAAAAAGAACACTTTGACACCGGTGTGTCAGACCCACCATACTTGCTCCGGACACTGCGAGAGGGCTGTACAAGCAATGATCACACGCACGGCACAGCGGACACACCAGGAACCGCGGTGTTGGCCGTCGAATGGCGCTAGCTGCGCAGCATTTGTGCACCGCCGCCGTCAGTGTCAGCCAGTTTGCCGTGGCATACGGAGCTCCATCGCAGTCTTTAACACTGGTAGCATGCCGCGACAGCGTGGACGTGAACCGTATGTGCAGTTGACGGACTTTGAGCGAGGGCGTATAGTGGGCATGCGGGAGGCCGGGTGGACGTACCGCCGAATTGCTCAACACGTGGGGCGTGAGATCTCCACAGTACATCGATGTTGTCGCCAGTGGTCGGCGGAAGGTGCACGTGCCCGTCGACCTGGGACCGGACCGCAGCGACGCACGGATGCACGCCAAGACCGTAGGATCCTACGCAGTGCCGTAGGGGACCGCACCGCCACTTCCCAGCAAATTAGGGACACTGTTGCTCCTGGGGTATCGGCGAGGACCATTCGCAACCGTCTCCATGAAGCTGGGCTATGGTCCCGCACACCGTTAGGCCGTCTTCCGCTCACGCCCCAACATCGTGCAGCCCACCTCCAGTGGTGTCGCGACAGGCGTGAATGGAGGGACGAATGGAGACGTGTCGTCTTCAGCGATGAGAGTCGCTTCTGCCTTGGTGCCAATGATGGTCGTATGCGTGTTTGGCGCCGTGCAGGTGAGCGCCACAATCAGGACTGCATACGACCGAGGCACACAGGGCCAACACCCGGCATCATGGTGTGGGGAGCGATCTCCTACACTGGCCGTACACCACTGGTGATCGTCGAGGGGACACTGAATAGTGCACGGTACATCCAAACCGTCATCGAACCCATCGTTCTACCATTCCTAGACCGGCAAGGGAACTTGCTGTTCCAACAGGACAATACACGTC
Organism: Schistocerca nitens; assembly: GCF_023898315.1. Classification (NCBI taxonomy): domain Eukaryota; kingdom Metazoa; phylum Arthropoda; class Insecta; order Orthoptera; family Acrididae; genus Schistocerca; species Schistocerca nitens. The sequence continues at coordinate 718,074,049 of NC_064616.1, forward strand.
CGCATGTATCCCGTGCCACCCAACGTGCTCTAGAAGGTGTAAGTCAACTACCCTGGCCAGCAAGATCTCCGGATCTGTCCCCCATTGAGCATGTTTGGGACTGGATGAAGCGTCGTCTCACGCGGTCTGCACGTCCGGCACGAACGCTGGTCCAACTGAGGCGCCAGGTGGAAATGGCATGGCAAGCCGTTCCACAGGACTACATCCAGCATCTCTACGATCGTCTCCATGGGAGAATAGCAGCCTGCATTGCTGCGAAAGGTGGATATACACTGTACTAGTGCCGACATTGTGCATGCTCTGTTGCCTGTGTCTATGTGCCTGTGGTTCTGTCAGTGTGATCATGTGATGTATCTGACCCCAGGAATGTGTCAATAAAGTTTCCCCTCCCTGGGACAATGAATTCACGGTGTTCTTATTTCAATTTCCAGGAGTGTATCTCACGAAATAAGCGTCAAACGAAAAAACTACAAAGAATGAAACTTATCTATCTTGAAGGGGGAAACCAGATGGCGCTATGGTTGGCCCGCTAGATGGCGTTGCCATAGGTCAAATGGCTATCAACTATTTTTTTTAATAGGAAACCCCATTTTTATTACATATTCGTGTAGTACGTAAAGAAATATGTTAGTTTTAGTTGGACCACTTTTTTCGCTTTGTGATAGATGGCACTGTAATAGTTCTGTTTTGTTGTTTTTCTCGTTTTTGTACTCCTTTAAATGTAGATCTCTCTAATATGATGAAGCCGTAATGCTCAGTTAGACTTTTCATGATGAAAGAAAATGCGAGTATATTGGTCTGTGGTATTACTTTCAAATAGTCTGTTGGTAATCCAGGTGGATACATTGTCATCCTCATGCTAACACGAATGTAGGAAAAGAACATCTGAAATCAATGAATTAAACAAATGGTTCAAATAGCTCTGAGCACTATGGGACTTACCATCTGAGGTCATCAGGCCCCTAGAACTTGGAAATACTTAAACCTAGCTAACCTAAGGACATCACACACATCCATGCCCGAGGCAGGATTCGAACCTGCGACCGTAGTGGTTGCGCGGTTCCAGACTGAAGCTCCTACAACCGCTCGGCCACAGCGGCCGGCAATTAAACAAAAACAGCAATCTTCTTATGTGTAGGCGGTGAGAGACAGGACCAAATCTGAACTATGCTTGTGACATAGGCTGGCTTTTAAACTCTTTTCAACATATGGTATGTGGCAATAGCTTCTTGAACATTCATTATCCTTCGTTTCAAAAGGGAAATCAGGCAACGATTAAGACCGCTTCGTCTGCTATCAAGTCGTTTAATCGCTGGCGGAGGGTAATCTTTCTGTTTCGCGGAAAGAGGAGATTATTTTCATTCTTGCTGAAACATGGTGTACAGCGGTTGCTGGAATTCCGGGCAAACTTTTGTGGCTCACAGCTACGCTCTAGATCATCCCAATACATATTCGATGAGGCTCATAAGAATTTTGAACAGATCATTCAAAAAAAATTACGTAATTTTGTTTCAACAAAACTTTCATGCTGTCGCAGAATACATTTTATTCGAAATAAGGAAAGCATTTTGTTGTCTAAAGCGCTTTCTTATGTAACCGAATTAATTTACTAATCTACCAGCCGGCCGGAGTGGCCGAGCATTTCTAGGCGCTTCAGTTTGGAACCGCGCGACCTCTACGGTCGCAGGTTCGAATCCTGCCTCGGGCATAGATGTGTGTGCTGTTCTTAGATTCGTTAGGTTTAATTAATTCTATGTTGTAGGGGACTGATGACCTCAGATGGTTCAAATGGCTCTGAGCACTATGGGACTCAACTACTGTGGTCATAAGTCCCCTAGAACTTAGAACTACTTAAACCTAACTAACCTAAGGACGGCACACAACACCCAGCCATCACGAGGCAGAGAAAATCCCTGACCCCGCCGGGAATCGAACCCGGGAACCCGGGCGTGGGAAGCGAGAACGCTACCGCACGACCACGAGATGCGGGCTGACCTCATATGTTAAGTCCCATAGTGCTCAGAGCCATTTGAACCTAATCTACCAAAACTAATTGAACAGAAAAGCTGCATTATTACATCCACTGACAAACACTCAGAGAAATATGGTTCGCCTGTCTCGTCTGAGTATCACATTATGTTCGGTGATTCATCGTTCCGTAGAATCTCCTTCCACTGCTCCATAGTGTAATGATGGTGGTCTTCACACTTCTTTAAACGACGTTCCAAGTTGGTTCTTGAGGTCGGTGACCCTCGGGTGACAATAGATTCATAACGTCTCTAGAGGGCTCATTTCGTCAGTGACATCTCTACCTGAGCTATAACAGGAGTCCTATGCAGTAACGGATAAGAGCATATGACTATTCACCCGTAAAGTGTTCTTCTGAAATAATTAATTCCGGATTGCGATTATTCGGTTTGGCTCTTCCCTGAAGATTTCACTGGACACTAAACACAATGAACCAGGGAACATGTAGCTCCTGTGAAACCTTGCTGACGAAATTCCAAAGTAATTGGACCCTTGTAATTTATTCATTTCTCTCAGATGAGGCACTGTAACAGAAAATACGTATATGATGCTAAATAATGGTATTTGGACTTTAAATACCCCCCTCCCCCCCCCCAGACCAATTCCGACATTCAGTGAGGTTGCCGGAAAATTCTTACAGGAACGAAGATTTTTCCTGTATTGAACAACTATTGGCTAAGAGGCTAGCGAGATTTTACGTAAGAGCATGGTTCTACTTAAGAACTATTGGCGGTTCTCGTTGTAAGCGATTCAAGGGACCAACGTAGGACATGATCCTGAATAGTCGTGGCATCTAATGATTTTCACTTCTGTCCTCGTGTCAAAGTCCGCTCCATAGATGAATGGTCGGCGTGGACGGCTGCCATGCCGAGAATCCAGGTTTGATTACCGGTAGCGCCAAGGATTTTTCCTTGCTGGGAGTACTGGTACGCAGCCTCGGTATGCCAATTGAGGAGCTACTTGATTGAGCAGTAGCGGCTCCAAGGTCTGTGAAGCCGTCAAAACTTCCAGGAGTGCGGTGTGCTGACCACACACCTATTCATACCGCGGCCGCATGACACCGAATGGCAGAGGATGGCTCTGGCTCTGAGCACTATGGGACTCAACTGCTGTGGTCATAAGTCCCCTAGAACTTAGAACTACTTAAACGTAACTAACCTAAGGACAGCACACAACACCCAGCCATCACGAGGCAGAGAAAATCACTGACCCCGCCGGGAATCGAACCCGGGAACCCGGGCGTGTGAAGCAAGAACGCTACCGCACGACCACGAGATGCGGGCGGCAGAGGATGACGCGGTGGCCGCTCAACAACCGTTGGACCTTCAGGGCTGAGCGAGGAGCCTCCAGTCAATTTCTGTAAAGATGTATTGACGCATCGTTGAATACTGCATCTTTCATAGAGTCTAGGATGAAACGAATGGTTGATCCATCAGAGAAGATATGACACGTTTTCTTCTCAGAGTATATTATTCATGATGATTTGCTGAAAAAACTATTCGTAAATAATTAACAAACAAATTTATAAATTTCGTTAGCATGTCTATCTGCTGGTTTCATTTCCTTATTGTAAGCGACGTCATAGATTTCCTTCTTCAGCATAACTTCAAGTTACCTGAATACATCCGTAACAAATTTCAAATGAACCAATTCTTTGCTAGTTTTCGTATCTTGTCCCAATCAAAGGTGGTTGTTGCTTTAATCACAAATCATAGCCTTCGTCATTCGAAATGAGTGGAGATACGGTATATTCTTATTTTTGATTGTGCTCGTTTACTTGCACTCAAAACCTAGCTTCTTATAACTGTACAGAACACTTAAAAGTTTCTGCTTAGGCTATCCTGACAAGGATTTCATTATCCTTATCTTGAATACCTTTGTGCTTTCTGTGCTTCAAATCATTTTTGAAAGAAACCGCCAAAAGCACCAATTTTTCACAATTTAGCTAATTAGTTTCGGTCAAGGATATCCTGCTATTACAGCACAACGACACTCCTTTGTTCAGCTGTCATCGTTATTATTTTATATGACAAGAAATAATTAGAATAATGGAGAATTGTGAAGGTGGTTCGATGAACTCTCTTCCAGGCACTTAAATGTGATTTGCAGAGTATTGTCGTAGATGTAGATGTAGATGAACATCATACGCGAGAGATTATATTTTCACTGAGATCTTCTGGATCTCCAGTTCAACTTTTCGATTCCATAGCTTGAAACGCTGTTACTGGTCATTACTGCATGAAATACATTTTGGTACCGAGCGAGGTGGCGCAGTGGTTAGACACTGGACTCGCATTCGGGAGGACGACGGTTCAATCCCGCGTCCGGCCATCCTGATTTAGGTTTTCCGTGATTTCCCTAAATCACTCCAGGCAAATGCCGGGATGGTTCCTCTGAAAGGGCACGGCCGACTTCCTTCCCCATCCTTCCCTAATTCGATGAGACCGATGACCACGCTGTCTGGTCTCCTTCCCCAAACAACCAACCAACATTTTGGTACTAAAACCGGACTCTATAGCTGCAGTAGTATTTACTTCTTCATCTACTTCATCTACTTCTTCATCTACTTCTTCATCTACTTCTTCATCTCAGTTGAAAATTACGCTTGTCGAGTTTGAATTTTTGACTTTTCACTTTTAGATAGGAACATAACTAAATCAAAATTTCGGAACACACACTTGGTGCACCCGTCCAAACATGATTCGCACGTTATCTAAGCGTAAGCTGATCTTCCAAGTGGAGTAACATATTTAAATAAAGTTTTAGAAACTGCGAGATGTATATTTCCTCTAAGGAAGTGATTGAGACACATAGATATATTGTTTCGTATTTAGTTAAACAGAAGAATCGGTAACACCTCATGTGGCATATCAGTCATTTGTATTCTAAAATCGGTCACTATTTTTGCCATCGAGCTAAATGTGAGAAACCATTTCAGATATCGGTATATGGTTTTAGAACTCCCGAAAACGAGGGAATCTTTTACGTGTTAGATCGTTCTGTAACTTATAAATTACTGTGATAAGACAATAATTACAATTCATGTCAAGCGAACACAACGTTTTTGGAAGTTTGGAAACATTGAGAAACTGCTTTTCTCTGAAACGTTCCTTTTGCCGGTACCTTCTCGCGAACCCCAGTATCATGATACGGCATGTTGCTTGTCACATGTGAATACTACAGTCTATCAGCTTGAATTCAACTTTTCAGCGAAGTTGCAAGTAAACACACAGGCTGGCGGAAAAATATATGAAGCGGATCCAAAAATAAACGGAAACCTAATCTCGTTGGGCTCGCCATTTCCGAACGGTTGCATTCCTACGTTATTGCCCGCCCCGGTAGCCGAATGTCTGTCGTGGTGCTCATTCTTCCGAACTGTTTGGGTCTGATTAATTCTCTAAGAATTTCCTGCCCAGCCTCGAGATAAAACGCATAAAAATTTAAGACTGCCATTATGTCATTTTCATGGAAAGTACTGGACGGGCGGGAGTTTCCAAATGATCAGCAAAGGCCCGAAATGACGGCTTTATGCGGGCCGTGTAACGGCGCAGCCTTGCCCGCAAGCGCCGCACACTCCTCGTTTTTGTGCAGAGCGCTCGTAACACTTTTATTATCTCCCGCGGCTTACTATGCTTGCTGCGCTTGTCCGAACGTTAATGTTGCCGCGGACCAGTTACAGTAATATCGCCACAGTGGCCAATTTTCCCTTCCGGGGAGCGTTTGAAGCAGTACCAGCCTGCTTAAAAACCCTTTTAACGCCGCCAACGCCGGAGGGGTGTTATTAAGATACAACAGTTTCACGGGACGGGTGCACGCTTCAATTCAGAAATCTCACACTGAAACATAATTCTTTTCTCAATATTGCCTACCAAGTCTCGAAGTCAGTGCGTTGGGCCGTAGAGGCCGTCGTTCACGACCTTGGCCCAACACGCTCATTTTGTACAGAGTATGTCACTGGAGGGCGTTCTCTTTAAATGTTGTATTAGTTACTGGTATTTCAAATATAACTATCTTCCGAGGTAAAAACTGTTTTTAAATAGGTTTTATCTAAATCTACACATTGCTGTCGAAGAGATATCAATCCATTAAGTCCCCTTTCGAAGACATTCGAATTTCTGGATTGGACAAAACCTTCAAACCCACTCCTGATTGCCACGACACATACTATAGTGAGAGACGATTAAGCAAATATCTGTGAGTTAGTGATTCCAATAGAACTCCAAGGTGCTAGCTTTATACCTTTATTTCTTTTTCATAATGAAAAAAAAATCCCAGACCTGCAACTGTACTTATTATTTCGCTAAATTCCACAAAACCGTCTGTGAAAGTCACCTAAGTAGATTTTTCCATTGTGAAACTGTACGTAACGGCTGTGGTTAATTGCTATAGAAGAACTGAAAACTTCATTATCAAGTCTACACGTACTAACCAGATTACGTTCTACGTGACACTGTTATTATTAATAAACTAAATTTAGTTTTGGTTTTAGTCCTATTCGTTTATTTAGCGTTCTACGTGACACTGTTATTATTAATAAACTAAATTTAGTTTTGGTTTTAGTCCTACTGGTTTATTTATCTATATGAAATTGACTGGATGATGTAAAGTGTGCATGTGTGTGTGTGTGTGTGTGTGTGTGAATAAAGGCGATGGGTTGATTCGCCACAGGATTCTGTTCCAGCTTCTGTTAGATGACCCATGGGATTGTCACCTATGGAGAGTGAAATGAGACGTCACGATGACAGTAGATTTGTTTAATTAACTTCTTTATTCTAGCTCTCAACCGCAGTACGTCAGGAGCAGCTTGGTGGAGGTGTCCAGTTGCCTCCCATATATATATATATATATATATATATATATATATATATATATATATATATATATATATCCAGCACTGCTGACAGTGCAAAGAGCAGTACTGAATGCCGCTGACAGGGACATCTTACGACTGCGACAGTGCGGCAGCGAAGCTGATAATATTGCAGACGTGACCGTGACCTCCCTCCAGCGAGCTTAAGGCATGTGTTCTAAATACTTCTGTGGTGGCAAATGAGGAAAGGCTTCTGTCCTCTTTGCTCCGGCGGCAGCTGCTCTTGTGACTCAGGGCAGCCTGTCCCAGTCCATGGTCGAACAGCGGACCCTATACTGCATTCCAGGATGTTGATCTGGGTGTCACAGGCTCGTGGTGTAGGCTATGATACTGAGACGAGAATATTTTAGAACACGAATGGCTGAGTTATTATACACTCCAGACTACGTGCAGTTAGAGCTTCATCTACATCTACATATATACTCCGCAAGCCACCCAACGGTGTGTGACGGAGGGCACTTCACGTGCCACTGTCATTACCTCCCTTTCCTGTTCCAGTCGCGTATGGTTCGCGGGAAGAACGACTGCCGGAAAGCCTCCGTGCGCGCTCCAATCTCTCTAATTTTACATTCGTGATCTCCTCGGGAGGTATAAGTAGGGGGAAGCAATATATTCGATACCTCATCCAGAAACGCACCCTCTCGAAACCTGGAGAGCAAGCTGCACCGCGATGCAGAGCGCCTCTCTTGCAGAGACTGCCACTTGAGTTTGCTAAACATCTCCGTAACGCTATCACGCTTACCAAATAACCCTGTGACGAAACGCGCCGCTCTTCTTTGGATCTTCTCTATCTCCTCCGTCAACCTAATCTGGTACGGATCCCACACCGATGAGCAATAATCAAGTATATATCGAACGAGTGCTTTGTAAGCCAGTTCCTTTGTTGATGGACTACATTTTCTAAGGACTCTCCCAATGAATCTCAACCTGGTACCCGCCTTACCAACAATGAATTTTATATGATCATTCCACTTTAAATCGTTCCGTACGCTTAAGGCATGTGCTGTAAACACTTCTGTGGTGGCAAATGAGGAAAGGCTTCTGTCCTTCCACTAGCGTATTGCAGTGTTGGCTGTTGCTATACCGCACCCAGGTGCCTCTTCTTCACAATGCCGGTCAGCCTTGTTTTGCTTCGCAGTACATAACAATCTGCCTGCCTGCGGCTGGCTCTGTTGCAACTCATTTCGTCTCTGTCGTACTTTTTGATTGGACACAGTCGATACCCCCCTTCTTATCATGACGTATTCCCTTGGGTTGACCAAACTAGATTATCTTTCACACTAGAGTTCCTGGCGACCAGCCTTTCTGACCCTGTTTTACCTTTTAAGAATAATTCTAACAACTGGTTTCCTTAACCCTGTCAATTGTACACATTTGTACAGGCCACATTGCCTTGCTTATTACATTACTGGGCGTCTTGCACAATAACTTCTAACTCTATTCCAAACTTACAAGCTGAAATGAGTCAATTACCCTCAGTACTATCCCTTTGTGTATTCACCTTCCTTCTGCTGCCTTTATGCTTCGTGTATCCAATCCATTGGAATCTGATCGATGGCTGGGTCTGAACTGAGTCTTGTGCTTTGTCTTCTACATACCAAAACAAGGACTGTGCTCAGCAGTCAGTATGGCTGTTGGTGTGACAATAGTCAGTATTGTCTCTTTCCGGTACTTATTTTACCTCTGTAAATTTACATGCTGCACTAAGGTTTCCAGGGAGATTCGTCCCTCCTGCTGGTTCAGAAGAGTGTTTATAGACTGCATTAATTCTGCCCTAGAGTTTGATTTAAGCTGTTTAGATATGCGGCAGATATCACTTCCGTGGGCTCATCTGGTCAACACAAACGAGGCTGCGAAATACTCAGGTGAGTTATCCCTGAAACCACGGTGGGCAGGTGGAAAGTAGGCCTCGTTATCTCGCAAGCTGTTCCATTTAATAACAAACCACTCCCATTTAATTCTAGCTCGTTGCTGACGTAAGCTTCCCCTGCTCGAAACAACTAGCCACTACTACTATCTTGTCAAAGGTAGAGTACCACTAATGCACTTCGGCCTGATGAAAGTACAATTCCGGCGCGAACACTTGTTTATTGCATTCTCTTACCTCCTTTTGTCCCATTAGCAATTTCATTTGGAAAAAATTTACATTGCTCTAAATGGTCCAAGGTTTCTGTGATGTTTGGCGAAAGTTGGACGTCCATTATGGTTTTCGCATTTAGATGCCTGTAATCACAACAAAACCTATATTTTCGTGTTTGATCCGTTGGTTTTTTTGGCACGACGACTGTTCTTGCCCCCCTTGCACTATTACCTTCTTCAGTCATTCTGTCTTACGGCTGTTGATCGAACATTTTTTTTCCAAAATTGGCTGTAAGTACCTAGGTGTTCCATATGGTTTACGGTAGACTGGTGATTCATTTCTCATTGGTATGCAGTGCTATGTAATATGCGTAGCTGGTAATGGACCTCTTTTAAAAAAATATATCCTTAAATTTCAAAAGTAATTTTTCCATCCGTTCTCTTTTGCTTGCCTCTAGGTGTTTCACTTTTCCTCGTAATGCAGTTTCAATCACGTTCGGCAACTGTCCATGACTGACACCCTTCATGTTCCATGCTTCTTCATTCAGGAAAACCATATTAGCAATTAACAATCCCTTTGTTAATCCTATGTCCTCTCCGCTAAAATTATCTATAAAAATGGGTACTTTCTTTTCACCCTTTATTTCTTTAATGTATACAATAGCCCTTTTAACTACACAACCCTCCTGATCTAACACTTCATTCTCTTCTAACGATTCCACCACATACAAAATTCCTACTGGCAACCTAGGCTCAACACTGACCCATAGTGATTTCCTAGTTCCCTTAGGTACACAATGGTGCAAATCAAGCCTTAGTGCAGCCGGCCGGAGTGGCCGTGCGGTTATAGGCGCTACAGTCTGGAACCGCGTGACCGCTACGGTCGCAGGTTCGAATCCTGCCTCGGGCATGGATGTGTGTGATGTCCTTAGGTTAGTTAGGTTTAAGTAGTTCTAAGTTCTAGGGGACTGATGACCACAGTAGTTAAGTCCCATAGTGCTCAGAGCCATTTGAACCATTTGAAGCCTTAGTGTAATCATTCATAGTTTAATTAGTTCGTCTTTCGTGACAGGCTCTGTTTGCGACGTGATTACACTGGCAATAGCTTCACCTAACTGAAACCTTTTTCTGTCAAGTTCCACCCTATGTTGTCGAAGATCGATTATGGCACAATGCTGATATAAGAAATTTAATCCTAGAATAATGTCATAGATCACACTCAAATGTAGCACGTCCACCGACCCTAATCGTATGACTTCTTTATCCCCAACTCCACGAAATCTGTACAATGGTGGCTCCCACTGCATACAATTCACCAGATCACTACTGGTAACTGACGCATGCAACCCTGTGTCCAATAATACCGCAACACTTTTCTCCTACTATTCATCTTATCGCACAATCCACCTCTGCATACGATTTCACAGCATCCACTCTAACTAGGAGTGTAGACTCGAGGTTCCCATTAGCGTTTAAACCTTATTCTTCCCCGGTCCCCTACTTCTAAAATTGTAACTTTCTCTAGCTTTATTCAGATTACCTTGAGGCTGGCGACACTGCATCCTCACATACTCGATGCATCCACCCCTGAAACATTTTATATTAGCTGCAAACACTGTCCGTTTACCCTGCATTCTGTATGGTCCACTGTCAATTGTGCCACTTCTTCTAATAACATGTGTGCTGCTTCCGGCTCTGACACACCCTGCATCTCTGGTTCTGTCGAAGCTTTGTCCTTGACAACTGCCTAGCGAGCCATATGTCCCTAAGAATTACATGTATAACATTTTACTGGAACTGATTCTGTACATGGTTTCACTGTGCACATCTAAAGGGCACTAACCAGTCGTGCCTTCTGTTACCTATAAAACTAGACAATACTATGGTTCTCTACTCGCAATAAAATCTAATTCAAAAAATTCATGACCGTCAAACCTTTCCTCCATGACAAAAATACAATCAAAATTTTTTGGACTCACGATACTGTGGGTTGTAGGGTCAGGCATTGCTCTAAGAAGGTGATGTCAATCATCCGACACCAGTGTTAGATGACCCACGGATTGTCGCCTGTGGAGAGTGAAATGAGATGTCAGGGCGACTATAGATTTGTTTAATTATCTTCTTTATTCTGGCCCTGGGACGTAGTACATCAGGAACAGCTTGGTGGAGGCATCCAGTTGCCTCTCATGCATAACATTAGACATCAAGCGTTGCTGACGGTGCAAAGAGCGGGGCCATGCATGGTGTCGCTCGAATGCTGCTGATAGCGATTCCTGCAGCTGTGACTGTGATGACAACGTGGCAGCGCACCTGATGATACTGCGGAGGCTGCCGTGACCTCCCCCAGCGAACAGGTGCCTCTCCGTTTCGGCGGCAGCTGCTCTCGCGACTCAGGGCAGGCTGCCCCATCCCATGGTCAAACAGCAGACCTCGTACTCCGGTACTTTCCTCTGGGTGTCACAGGCTCGTCGTGTAGGCTGCAATGTTGAGACGAGAATATTTTAATATGCGAATGGCTGAGTACTTACACAGGATGTTTCTGTAAGAGCGTGCAAAAATGCAACAGGACATAGAGAATTCTCCACTGAACATTTTGAGATAGGGCACCTGGGGTCGGAGAAGCCAGCTTATGGAGATATGGAAGTAAACTTGTCTACCGCTTTGTCTAGAATTACTGTTTTCCACCTGATTTACAACTAACGTGCATACCAGTTTACACATGCTGTGCCGTTTATTTACACTACTGGCAATTAAAATTGCTACACCAAGAAGAAATGGACAAATATATTATACTAGAACTGACTTCTGATTACATTTTCACGTAATTTGGGTGCATAGATCATGAGAAATCAGTACCCAGAACAACCACCTCTGGCCGTAATAACGGCCTTGACACGCCTGGGTATTGAGTCAAACAGACCTTGGATGGCGTGTACAGGTACAGCTGCCCAGGCAGCTTCAACACGATACCACAGTTAATCAAGAGTAGTGACTGGCGTATTATGATGAGTCAGTTGCTCGGCCACCATTGACCAAACGTTTCCAATTGGTGAAAGATCTGGAGAATGTGCTGGACATGGCAACAGTCGAACATTTTCTGTATCCAGAAAGGCCCGTACAGGACCTGCAACATGCGGTCGTTAATTATCCTGCTGAAACGTAGGGTTTCGCAGGGATCGAATGAAGGGTAGAGCCACGGGTCGTAACGTATCTGAAATGTAACGTCCACTGTTCAAAGTGCCGTCAGTGCGCACAAGAGGTGACCGAGAAGTGTAACCAATGGCACCCCATACCATCACGCCAGGTGATACGCCAGTATGTCGATGACGAATTCACGCTTCCAATGCGCGTTCACCGCGATGTCGCCAAACACGGATGCGACCATCATGATGCTGTAAACAGAGCCTGGATGCACCCGAAAAAGTGACGTTTTGCCATTCGTGCAATCAGGTTCGTCGTTGAGTACACCATCGCAGGCACTCCTGTCTGTGATGCAGCGTCAAGGCTAACCGCAGCCATGGTCTCCGAGCTGATATTCCATGCTGCTGCAAACGTCGTTGAACTGTTCGTGCAGATGGTTGTTGTCTTGCAAACGTCCCCATCTGTTGACTCAGGGATCTAGACGTGGCTGTACGATCCTTTACAGTCATGCGGAGAAGATGTCTGTCATCTCGACTGCTAATCGTATGAGGCCGTTGGGATCCAGCACGGCGTTCCGTTTTACCCTCCTGAATCCACTGAGTCCATATTCTGTTAACAGTCATTGGATCTCGACCAACGCGGCAGCAGTGTCGCGATACGATAAACCGAAATCCGATAGGCCACAATCCGACCTTTATCAAAGTCGGAAACGTGATGGTCCGCATTTCTCCTCCTTACACGAGGCATCACAACAACGTTTCATCAAGCAACGCCGGTCAACTGCTGTTTGTGTATGAGAAATCGGTTGGAAACTTTCCTCATGTTAGCACGTTGTAGGTGTCGCCACCGGCGCCAACCTTGTGTGAATGCTCTGAATAGCTAATCATTTTCCATATCACAGCGTCTTCTTCCTGTCGGTTAAATTTCGCGTCTGTAGGACGTCATCTTCGTGGTGTAGTAATTTTAATGGCCAGTAGTGGACATGTACATAAGGTGGCTCTGTTGTATCGTATTTACATTGTTCCATGAGTCAATGACCGACCCATTCATTACTCAGTGCTATTCAGAGCTGTACAGTACGGTACGATGGAGAGGTACCGATACAGTTTCGCAGAACCCACTGAAACGCACCTCGTGTATGGGAAAGTACGTTGCAGTGCTCTCGCTGCTGAAATGCTGTACAGGGAACTATTTCCCAACTGGCATCCTCTGTCACATCAAATGTCTATTTCTCTCGATCGACGATTGCGGGAGACTGATTCATTGGAAAGAAGAAACGAGGGACCTGGCAACATGAGGACTACCCCATGGATATTTGTCAGGGTGCGTCAGAATCATGTTCGCCGATGTCATGCTTGCATTGAGGTTAATGGCTGTCAATTTCAGCATATTTTGTAAGATTCAGTACCAACGGATCATTGTGTTAGTGATGGTATTTGTAGTTAACTGTAAGTAATGTAAATAGAAAAGTACGCAGTAATGTGATTATATTCCTATTATCTCCTTGATTGACTTCTCCGACCTCAGTTTCGCTACCTCAAATTATTCAGTTGAGCACCCTCTACGTCCTGTTAAATTTTCACGCGCTCTTACGGAAACACCCTGTATGCTTCACACTATGTTCGGTTAGGGCGTAAGGCACATACTCTAAACACTTCTGTGGTGGAAACTGAGGAAAGGCTTCCATCCTTTCAGTTGCATATTGCAGCGTCGGCTGTTGCTATGCTGAGTCCAGCTGCCTCTGCTTCGTATCACCCGGCCATAGTTTGCTTTGCAGCGCATAACACTCCTGCCTGCCTGTGGCTTGTTCCGTTGCAAATCACTTCCGCTCTGGCGTACTTTTTGACCGAATACAATCGATACGCTACAGTTCTTGCTTTTCTGGGCATACGTCGATGATCAGGCGCTGAACATACCACACGATTTAAAAAAAGTAGTGAGGTTGTGCAATGGTGAAACAATGGACTCCTATTTGGGATGGTGGTGGTTCAAATATCCGTCCAGGTATCAAAATTTAGGTTTTTCCTCTTTTCCCTTAATCGCTATTCGGCTGCTGGACTGGAGGATTGGTGCCTTTAGAAGTGTACTGTCAATTCTCTTGCCAATCCTGTCTTGTGCTCCATGTCATTGTCGATGAGTTGTAAAACTTTAAGCTTTCTTCATCTCTTTTAATTATACTTGCACATTACGTAAGTGTCATTGTTAAAGATGTTTGCCAAATGGGGTAGTGTACAATATCTTCTCAGGGTATACAGAGAACAGGTGAATGTTTACCGGAGCAAATTGTTGGCACTTGCCGTTCGTGAGCCTTCATTTGTGACCTTAACTGTAATGTGCTATGGTTAATTACATACATCTCCTAACTTCCTACTTCTGTGAATGATTACATATATTGGGAAATACGTTCATCTTGTGATCACGCTCTTTGGATAAACAATGTTTACAAACAATAAGCCGCTCTGTGACTTGCAAACAGGATTTAAAGCTTGAGTGTAATAATAATGATTTCTGTTTAACATCTTGGCTAAGAATTCCTAAAACACAACTGGTCATGGTGAGCTGGGAACAAGTTTACACTTTATATCCGCAACTGAGCCAACTATCTCGGAGTCTTGAATCAGAAACAGATCTCCCTAAAGAACCGCGACAGTTTAGGATCAGTACACAGCATACGGCTTTGCAGAAATTGTAGTTTCCCAAGCATTTCTTTTTTTTCTTATTAGATTTGAAGGCCTTCTATCCTCAGTTCCAATTACTGCACGTAACTGTGACAGATAAACCCTAAAACTGTTAGTACAACATTAAACTAGTTATCAGCAAGTGACTGGTGGCAGGAAATTGATAATACACCTAAATACGTGCATAAACAGTGACACATTGTCTAGAAGAGACTATGTGAAGGCTGTGAAAATCTAGTTTTTTTCCCCAAAGCTGATGCCTAACATTTAATCTTTTCTATGTTATCTTCTGTTGTGTCCTGCTAGGCGTGCATAGCTCAGTGAGACAACAGTTTACTAACACAGCAGCTTACTCATTCTGAATTAATTTTCATGAGTCCATTTCATTAACGTATTCCACAGAGACCCAGAATTCAACTCAAGACAATCGGGAAGATCAAGAACTGTACAGCATCATCCATCTTCTCGTTGTCTGTCAGATTTGGTACCTAAAACTCTTTGCGCGGCCGCTACGGTCGCAGGTTCGAATCCTGCCTCGGGCATGGATGTGTGTGATGTCCTTAGGTTAGTTAGGTTTAAGTAGTTTCAAGTTCTAGGGGACTGATGACCTTAGAAGTTAAGTCCAATAGTACTCAGAGCCATTTGAACCATTTTTTAAAAATCTTTTTTAACTCCCAGAATTTCAACCGCTACCTATGACTCGAATGCCGCTGCGTCTTCGTGATATAGCGATCTGGAACGTGATGTTTGATTTTCTGAGATTTTCGGAAGAGGATGCATTGCCATCGAAGAATCTTGATTGAAATTTTAAAACAGATCGATGCTTGATAGATACATCCAGTCAGAGTTGCAGTCTCCTGAAAGTAAGGACAACTTTACGATAGCCTGAACGTCGGGCGTGGATGTTAAGCTTAGCGGTCCTGTGCGTCATTCGAGAAAAGTAAATGACATACCAGCTGCAAGTTTCATCCTCCTTCTTTCTCTCATTTCCGTAATTATCCATAACAGCACGGAGATGTCACTATTCATCAAAATTATCGATACGTCACTGATACAGACTTGGCTAAGAAAATAAGTGTGGTACTACACCATATTATTGGTACATTCCCTAAAGAATCCAGGAAATATGATAATAACCACAGAAAACTTTTATTTTTAGTCATAATGACAAACAACTTCATCAGCTACACTGCCAGACAAAAAAGTGAAGCACCTAGATGACATTGTCGGATTTCAATGTAATTTCGTACACATACACACCGTTGGCGCTTATGTAAATGATTGGAGTTGTCATTCTTTGAGACAAGCAGAACGGCCAGGAGAGTGCATTGGTGTTGTTCGTGTTTAGTGTTGTTACCTGGTCTGGATATCTAGGCTATATGAGGGGTGTGAACAGCGTCAGATGTTGAATGATCACCGTGAAGGGAACAGAGATGCCGCTTACTCGTGTAATATCCACATTTGTGGGGCAATCGAATGTGAGAGTGGTCTGATGTTGGACAGCATGCGAATTTGAAGGCAGTTCCATTCGGCGTCTGACAACCACAAGGGAGCATCGCCATGTTGTGCACCAAGAACATTGTAACTCCTTCATATCTACTCCTGCCATCCTACAACAAGAAATGGAGTCCTTGCAACTGTATGTGTCATCCCACAACGTTGCCTGGTGACTAATAGCAGCCGAGCTAGGGAATTACCGTCCCATGAATAGCCTCCCGTTAACACCACAACAAAAATGGCAGCGTTCGGAATCAGTGACTTATGGCACGATGGTACTTCATGGACATACTGCGTCCTAATGTGTTACCTCTTATATGACAATAACGTAGTGTCAGTTTTCGACAGTAAAATTCTCATCCACACATGACGTCATCCTCTTGAATCTTCGGCAAGTGAACATGCAACTACGGAAGATCATTGGCGCAGTTGATGACCAGCAGCTGAAAATTGTACCACAAAGATTGCTGTAGACAACGTCCCTAAACGGATCGAGATCCATATTAGGACTGGAAACATGAAAGTGACTTAAACATCGAAATCGGCTACAACAGGAAAAGTTATTTGTGATTTAACTGAATAAAAATAGTTTTATAATAATTAACAATCGCTGAAGCCCCACCACCAAATGACTAATCTAAACATATGATAACGTTCAGGTTCCAATTGATAACTTCACATGCGTACATGCATTCATATATACGTCTGCTGATACCACTTTATACGACTGTTCTGTGACTTTTATTTTATCTCTGTAATTTCTCGACAACTCAACAACTGCTGTGAGTACTGTTTCTAGATTTTGGAATTCCGCCGTAATAGTTCACATCTGTCCATAATGGCAGAAGTATCCTTCTGGTAATATTGTCCCATGTGACTTCTGGTTTTAATGGATTACATGCAAGGTAAAACGGTTTTGTTTGTATTTTATTCATAGTTTTTGCTGAGTACCAAAAAAAGAGAGAGAGATATTCGATGCATAGTGTGGAAAAAGAAACAACAGAAGAAGAGACCTTTTATATACAGGCGCAGGAATGCAACTACGTACGGCTACGCTAGCAGGCAAAAAGGATATGGAAGCGAGCAGCCTGTCTCATTATCTGAGCGTAGATTGGGCTGTTTTTGTGCGACTCCATTAGCATGGCAACCATAATAAGCAGGCACAGCTATCCGTATGCTTAATGGCTATCCCATCACATTTAAGGAACCTACTTTACGCTGGGTATCACGTCTTGGTGCTTTTAAAGGATTGCTGCAGTTTGTTTGTGCATGGGTTCCACAATGCTGATTTGAGATACAAACGAATTTGACAGTATCTTCACTTTTTATTCGAATCAATTGTGCTGCATCTTATTACTCTTACGTATGATTTCTAGTCTTTCTAAATTTCTTGTGTTTCATGTTATACGTAAAACTATTTTAAGCACTGGCCATAGTGGTCTTATAAAATATAATGAACCTACATCCCCTATATTCTCACCAAACTTAAATAAAATTCTTCTCCTCATAATAATGTTTCACTGTTTGCGATGGTGACACAGTTCACACACTCACATTGTGAGTTAGTAACAAGTGTGATGATAAAATGACGTCAAATACTTCACCTATAAAATATCTCATACGCTTATGTACATGTGTGCCACAGGTAAATACCTTAATGTACTAAGTGAAAATAACAATAATTCATAAAGAATAATCACAAAATGCTAAATAGACACATATTTCATACAGACCATCTATGAGTAGTCATTTCTCTGAGGAAGCGTGACTCGTGGCTGAGGGCCAATGCGGAGACGTATATCAGAAAGACCAATTAGACACAATAAGAAGGGTAGTGTTTATTGCAGTTGACAAAAATATTATCTCTGTCGAGATGGAATTTAAGTGTGACAGTGAAGTTATCCGGTCGCAATTAGCTGGTTTATGTGAGGTCAAGTTCGTTACTGGATGTATTTATTGGCCCAGGGTTCTATTGTGACAGTTTTAGAGCCATTCCAAGAAAGCCTATGGTCAGCAGCAAGGAAATACCCAGATCACGCAATATTAGTTGGAGGTGACTTTAAAGTACCGACTATAGGCTGGGACATCTATGGATTCACTGCACATACAGTCTTCCGAAGTACTTTTGAACACGTTTTCCAAAATGTCTCTTGAGTAGGTAGTTAGACAGCCCAGACGCAGTGAAAAATTTTACACTTTGGAGCTACAAACAGGCCTGACTTTATCGACAGTGTCAGTATAGAAACGGGGATTAGTGATCATGATGTCATCACAGCGACTACGGTTACTAAACGTAATACATCAGTCAAGGAAGCTAGAAGACTATTTCTGCTGGAAAGGGCACATAAGCACTTGTTATCATCCGTCTCAGTCCAGTTCCAGTATGATGGACGTAGAGGAATTATGGACAAAGTTTAAACGGATTGTAAATCATGCTCTGCAGAAGCATGTGCAGAGTAAGTGGATTAAAGATGGAAAAGACCCACCTCGATTTAACAACGTATTCGGAAAATTCTGAGGAAGTAAAGGCTGTTGCACTGCCGGTTCAGAAGAGAACACGCAAATGACGACAGATATTCCTGTGTCTGTAGGAAGATCGATGCTTGAAGCATAGGACAAATACCACCGTCATCCCTCAGCAAAAGATCTTGCCGAGAACTCGAGAAAATTCTGGTCCTATGTAAAATCGATGAGCAAGATAGATGCCACACTGTGATTTCATTGGAAATGTAGTGCATCAACAAAGGAAGTAGCAAGAAGAACCTTCGGTCAACCAATACTTGAATATTGCTCGTCTCTATGTGAACCGTACCAGATGGCTTACGTAATAGGTAAGATCCAAAGAAGAGCAGCACGTTTCGTTGCAGGATCATTTGGAAAGAGCCAAAATGTCATGAAGATGCTCAACCATCTCCAAGACGGGCATTCCGCATCTCGGTGTGATTTGCCGTTAAAGTTCAGAGAGCGCACGTTCCTAGAAGAGTCAGCCAATATATTGCTTCCTCCTACGTATTTCTCGCGAGAAGACCACGAAGATTAAAATGAGAGATTCGAGCCCACACAGATACTTACCAGCGGTTGTCCTTTCTGCTAACTATTTGTGAGGAAAACAAGAAAACGGGGAAGTGACAGTGGTACACAAAGTACCCTCCACCACATGCCATGTAGTGGTTTACGGAGTGTACATGTGGATGTAGACAGAATGAACCAGCGACAAAACCGTCGCCACGGAGGCAAGTCGGTAGGTAATAAGGCCTACGCGCCTTGTAAGTGATACGGATGGTGGCAGTTGTCTTGGAGAACGTTCCACACGATCCTCTGACTTACCTCATGCTGGCGAATCACCTGTCTGATGATGATGCTGGGGCCACTGTCAAGCATCTTTTAACTCCACCTTCAAGTGGGTGTACCTCCCTTGGAACGAATTTCCGGCCGTATGTCCATACGACCTCTTTTGCGTCTTATTCTCTCCGGGATCGTTTCCTGAAGTGTGGCCTCGTTTTTCAAATTAACCCTGTATCATAGACTCCGTCGATCTAAGGAAAAGTTCGGCGCAGGCCCCAAATCCAAGAAGTGATGGAAGTAACATCGTCTTTGCTATTGTTCCACCAGCATTCTTGCATTATGGATAAAGAGCTCGTAATGAGACTGGCAGAAGATAAAATGACCTCTACACAATACATAATTTTCTCGGTATGCTGCAAGTAGGACCAGACATAGAAAAGTTTGTTCCTATGTTGCTACTTTTCATGTGAGACTGAAATATAACGATACTTTTGTGGCGCTCTGAACTGTGGAAGTTGTTTTGAGAGGGAGAAGAATCAAGAAACAAGTTGTTCAGTGCTTGTGGTTTCCTAGAAACTCTATCTGTGATCAGTTCTTAATGAAGCATTAGGTATATTAACGTCTACTCAAGCAGTGTTAACATTCTGGCGTCGTTCCAAAATGAAATACGTTTACTGTTTTTTTAACTCGAATGGCCAGTTCTTCAGGTTAGTCTATTACAGAGAAAATGTAGCTACGTACATCGACCCAGAGGTTTTGCTGTTCTTCTCATTTGTAAGTTTCATCTACTTTTACGCGCCGCAGGCCATCAAACTGCATCTCGTGAAGTCTACATTCTTACATATATGGATTATACGATTAACTTTCTTGTCTACGGAGATATGGGACTAACTGTGCTTTTTTTATCATCGAACTATGTACCACTTTTTATGGCCCTGGAGATCTCTCAAAAATAGAAAATGTAATCGTCGTTATATAAATCGAAAGTGCGCTGCGGTGGCCATCCTAGGTTCACATAGGGTACGTCCTGTCTATCATTGCTACAATTTTCACTGGAAACATTAACACGGATTATATCGTCGAAAGCTTCGGGTAAAGAATATTTAATTGCCATTAAATGCAGTACACATCGCTATGTTTTAGAATGAATGGTTGTAGATCTTCGGTAAAAAACAATTCGAATATTCTACATCTACATATATACTCCGCAATCCACCGTACGGTGCGTGGCGGAGGGTACCTCATACCACAACTAGCATCTTCTCTCCCTGTTCCACTCCCAAACAGAACGAGGGAAAAAAGACTGCCTGTATGCCTCTGTGCGAGCCCGAATCTCTCTTATCTTATCTTTGTGGTCGTTCCACGAAATGTAAGTTGGCCGCAGTAAAATCGTACTGCATTCAGCCTCAAATGCTGGTTCTCTAAATTTCCTCAGTAGCGGTTCACGAAAGAACGCCTCCTTTCCTCTAGAGACTCCCACCCGAGTTCCTGAAGCATTTCCGTAACACTCGTGTGATGATCAAACCTACCAGTAACGAATCTAGCAGCCCGCCTCTGAATTGCTTCTATGCCCTCCCTCAATCAGACCTGATACGGATCCCAAACGCTCGAGCAGTACTCAAGAATGGGTCGTATTAGTGTTTTATAAGCGGTCTCCTTTACAGATGAACCACATCTGCCCAAAATTCTACCAATGAACCGAAGACGACTATCCGCCTTCCCCACAACTGCCATTACATGCTTGTCCCACTTCATATCGCTCTGCAATGTTACGCCCAAATATTTAATCTACGTGACTGTGTCAAGCGCTACAATGCTAATGGAGTAGTCAAACATTATAGGATTCTTTTTCCTATTCATCTGCATTAATTTACATTTATCTATATTTAGAGTTAGCTGCCATTCTTTACACCAATCACAAATCCTGTCCAAGTCATCTTGTATCCTCCTACAGTCACTCAACGACGACACCTTCCCGTACACCACAGCATCATCAGCAAACAGCCGCACATTGTTATCCACCCTACCCAAAAGATCATTTATGTAGATAGAAAACAACAGCGGACCTACCACACTTCCCTGGGGCACTCCAGATGATACCTTCACGTCCGATGAACACTCACCATCGAGGACAACGTACTGGGTTCTATTACTTAAGAAGTCTTCGAGCCACTCATATACTTGGGAACCAATCCCATGTACTCGTACCTTAGTTAGGAGTCTGCAGTGGGGGCACCGAGTCAAACGCTTTCCGGAAGTCAAGGAATATGGCATCCGTCTGATACCCTGTATTAATCATACAACAAAATATTTACCCTCTAGCGTGTAATCAGTTTTCAAAAACTTAGGTTGAATGTCTTTGAAAGTATTTATGAAATGTTAGGAACCCACACGTTTCTCGGTAGGATTCAGGAAAAGTCGCGCGGAGTGTCCGCGCGGTTTAAGGCGCCATGTCACAGATTGCGCGGCTCCTCCCGCCGGAGATTCTAGTCCTCCCTCGGGCATGTGTGTGTGTGTGTGTGTGTGTGTGTGTGTGTGTGTGTGTGTGTGTGTGTGTTGTTCTTAGCATAAGTTAGTTTAAGTAGTGTGTAAGTCTAGGAACCGATGACCTCAGCAGTTTGGTCCCTTAGGCATTCACACACATTTAAACATTTGATCCAGAAAAACATTATGTGAGCAACTCAGTATTTCACTACCAGAGAAATGGAAATCATCGCAAAAGGAGATACGGATTTAAAACATTCAAAAAAAATGTAAGGGTCAGTGAACGGAGTTGATTAAAAGTGGCGAGAGTTTGAGAACAGACGATAGCAACGACCATAGATGCTTCTGAGGCGGGTTGATGGAACTCTATAAAAGTGCTTGCGGACTCTACAGAAGAGGCCAAGAGAATGGCACATACTGAGATATTTCTCTGTGAAAATGCACCCTGACGCTAAGACAACCGGGCTAATAGCTACGGTAATGAATACCACCACATGAACCGCAACATATAAAGGCAGAAAATTTTAAGGAATAATGTTCCCTGTGGATTCTTCCAGAATGGAAAAACTTTTTTTCACTTTTACGAACCCGGTATAGAGTATAAATCACAGTTTTCCACGCATTACTCAAAGCTTCGCACTATCGGCCAAAATTTTTCATCCGAGGCGTACATGCTTCTACACTCCTGGAAACTGAAATAAGAACACCGTGAATTCATTGTCCCAGGAAGGGGAAACTTTATTGACACATTCCTGGGGTCAGATACATCACATGATCACACTGACAGAACCACAGGCACATAGACACAGGCAACAGAGCATGCACAATGTCGGCACTAGTACAGTGTATATCCACCTTTCGCAGCAATGCAGGCTGCTATTCTCCCATGGAGACGATCGTAGAGATGCTGGATGTAGTCCTGTGGAACGGCTTGCCATGCCATTTCCACCTGGCGCCTCAGTTGGACCAGCGTTCGTGCTGGACGTGCAGACCGCGTGAGACGACGCTTCATCCAGTCCCAAACATGCTCAATGCGGGACAGATCCGGAGATCTTGCTGGCCAGGGTAGTTGACTTACACCTTCTAGAGCACGTTGGGTGGCACGGGATACATGCGGACGTGCATTGTCCTGTTGGAACAGCAAGTTCCCTTGCCGGTCTAGGAATGGTAGAACGATGGGTTCGATGACGGTTTGCATGTACCGTGCACTATTCAGTGTCCCCTCGACGATCACCAGTGGTGTACGGCCAGTGTAGGAGATCGCTCCCCACACCATGATGCCGGGTGTTGGCCCTGTGTGCCTCGGTCGTACGCAGTCCTGATTGTGGCGCTCACCTGCACGGCGCCAAACACGCATACGACCGTCATTGGCACCAAGGCAGAAGCGACTCTCATCGCTGAAGACGACACGTCTCCATTCGTCCCTCCATTCACGCCTGTCGCGACACCACTGGAGGCGGGCTGCACGATGTTGGGGCGTGAGCGGAAGACGGCCTAACGGTGTGCGGGAGCGTAGCCCAGCTTCATGGAGACGGTTGCGAATGGTCCTCGCCGATACCCCAGGAGCAACAGTGTCCCTAATTTGCTGGGAAGTGGCGGTGCGGTCCCCTACGGCACTGCGTAGGATCCTACGGTCTTGGCGTGCATCCGTGCGTCGCTGCGGTCCGGTCCCAGGTCGACGGGCACGTGCACCTTCCGCCGACCACTGGCGACAACATCGATGTACTGTGGAGACCTCACGCCCCACGTGTTGAGCAATTCGGCGGTACGTCCACCCGGCCTCCCGCATGCCCACTATACGCCCTCGCTCAAAGTCCGTCAACTGCACATACGGTTCACGTCCACGTTGTCGCGGCATGCTACCAGTGTTAAAGACTGCGATGGAGCTCCGTATGCCACGGCAAACTGGCTGACACTGACGGCGGCGGTGCACAAATGCTGCGCAGCTAGCGCCATTCGACGGCCAACACCGCGGTTCCTGGTGTGTCCGCTGTGCCGTGCGTGTGATCATTGCTTGTACAGCCCTCTCGCAGTGTCCGGAGCAAGTATGGTGGGTCTGACACACCGGTGTCAATGTGTTCTTTTTTCCATTTCCAGGAGCGTATTTCATGTGTTGGTATGGAATGTGATACAAAGTTTAGCCTTCATATATATTTCGCCATAGTTTTTGACCACGTTCTGGCGGAGAAAAGTAACAAGAAAAGTGAAAAATCAGCTTCCGCCACACAGATGGTAGGAATCGTACACTCAGCGCGTTTGTCACCGTCGATGTTCCGCAAGGACCGCCCTATGGCACGGATGATGTCTTTTCTCGGTTTGTAGCGCGTGTCATGAAGAGGTTTTGTCGTTAAGTGAACAAGTCGTAATCGCACAGACTCATATAGGGTGAATACGGCTAATGTTCCAGTATCTCCCACCTCCATATACGCGGGAGCTCCTGCATGGTGTTCGCCGTGTGCCAACGAGCGTTCTCCCGAAGGACGATGTGATATGATGCCAGAAGATGCTTGCGCTTTATTACCGGGATGAAGATGCTGTCGCAAGAAATTGTAGTAGCAGGGTGCAGTGACCGTCTGTTAGAGTGCTTGAACTGGTCTCCCGCACTTTCAGGCAGTGCACGCAGCAACTGACTCTTATGCAGCATACTGCAATACTTCGGGGCTATCTGCTATCAGTTACAGACAGCGCATATGCCATTTGACGCACATCCTTCATTTTACGGCAGTGTTGCCACTACTCTTTATCCAATCCCAGTAAACAGCCAAAAGCGCGGTACAGTTTCCAGTTTCTGCAGAAACGTTTTTCAGTGAAGACGTTAAATAGAAAGATTGTCTTGAGTATTCACTAAAGAAAACGAACAGAAAGTCAGGAAATATGTTTAAACAGCGAGCGGCAAAAGATCTGAGGGCACTACAGTGGCATAAATCGTTGGAAAACGTAATTATCTTGCCAATGAATACAGTCTTATTTTTCAAAAAATATTCTATATCTTTGCGAGCTTTTATGTATAAATTTCACGTGGTAAAGATAATTAAGTTCGAATGACTGATATTTCGTACTGTCTTACATTTGAGTCAGCTGGTTCACAATACTGTAGCGTTATTAACAGTAAAATTTCACGTGATAAAGATAATTAAGTTCGAATGATTGATATTTCGTACTGTCTTACATTTGAGTCAGCTGGTTCACAATACTGTAGCGTTATTAACAGTAAAAAGACCAATCTCTGTTAACTTTCGATGATGTAAAAGAGCTTCTAAGGCCCACCTCCATGAAGTATTAAAAAAATGGTTCAAATGGCTCTGAGCACTATGCGACTTAACTTCTGAAGTCATCAGTCGCCTAGAACTTAGAACTAATTAAACCTAACTAACCTAAGGACAACACACACATCCATGCCCGAGGCAGGATTCGAACCTGCGACCGTAGCGGTCGCTCGGTTCCAGACTGTAGAGCCTAGAACCGCACGGACACTCCAGCCGGCAAGTATTAAAGGATGCTCTACGAATCTAATAGAAACTAATACGTTGTCTTGTAAAAGGACTGGAATGAAGAGGAGATATCAGTCATTTAATATTCCGTAGAACCGCAACAAATTGACATACGTAGAATAATCAGCAAAGGAAACGGCGGAAAAAATCAGAGAAGCATGCAATTAAAATAACAAAGGAAGGACGACTGCAGTGTTAAATTTAACTGTCTGAGAGGAGTGAACTCACAGCATATTATGAGCAATCTTATCTTCCTGAACTAGTCACTCAAGTTCTGAAACTGTCATAATTACGACAACTTTTACCTGCTTGAGAAGTCACAGAAACATACACTCCTGGAAATGGAAAAAAGAACACATTGACACCGGTGTGTCAGACCCACCATACTTGCTCCGGACACTGCGAGAGGGCTGTACAAGCAATGATCACACGCACGGCACAGCGGACACACCAGGAACCGCGGTGTTGGCCGTCGAATGGCGCTAGCTGCGCAGCATTGGTGCACCGCCGCCGTCAGTGTCAGCCAGTTTGCCGTGGCATACGGAGCTCCATCGCAGTCTTTAACACTGGTAGCATGCTGCGACAACGTGGACGTGAACCGTATGTGCAGTTGACGGACTTTGAGCGAGGGCGTATAGTGGGCATGCGGGAGGCCGGGTGGACGTACCGCCGAATTGCTCAACACGTGGGGCGTGAGGTCTCCACAGTACATCGATGTTGTCGCCAGTGGTCGGCGGAAGGTGCACGTGCCCGTCGACCTGGGACCGGACCGCAGCGACGCACGGATGCACGCCAAGACCGTAGGATCCTACGCAGTGCCGTAGGGGACCGCACCGCCACTTCCCAGCAAATTAGGGACACTGTTGCTCCTGTGGTATCGGCGAGGACCATTCGCAACCGTCTCCATGAAGCTGGGCTACGCTCCCGCACACCGTTAGGCCGTCTTCCGCTCACGCCCCAACATCGTGCAGCCCGCCTCCAGTGGTGTCGCGACAGGCGTGAATGGAGGGACGAATGGAGACGTGTCGTCTTCAGCGATGAGAGTCGCTTCTGCCTTGGTGCCAATGACGGTCGTATGCGTGTTTGGCGCCGTGCAGGTGAGCGCCACAATCAGGACTGCATACGACCGAGGCACACAGGGCCAACACCCGGCATCATGGCGTGGGGAGCGATCTCCTACACTGGCCGTACACCACTGGTGATCGTCGAGGGGACACTGAATAGTGCACGGTACATGCAAACCGTCATCGAACCCATCGTTCTACCATTCCTAGACCGGCAAGGGAACTTGCTGTTCCAACAGGACAATGCACGTCCGCATGTATCCCGTGCCACCCAACGTGCTTTAGAAGGTGTAGGTCAACTACCCTGGCCAGCGAGATCTCCGGATCTGTCCCCCATTGAGCATGTTTGGGACTGGATGAAGCGTCGTCTCACGCGGTCTGCACGTCCAGCACGAACGCTGGTCCAACTGAGGCGCCAGGTGGAAATGGCATGGCAAGCCGTTCCACAGGACTACATCCAGCATCTCTACGATCGTCTCCATGGGAGAATAGCAGCCTGCATTGCTGCGAAAGGTGGATATACACTGTACTAGTGCCGACATTGTGCATGCTCTGTTGCCTGTGTCTAAGTGCCTGTGGTTCTGTCAGTGTGATCATGTGATGTATCTGACCCCAGGAATGTGTCAATAAAGTTTCCCCTTCCTGGGACAATGAATTCACGGTGTTCTTATTTCAATTTCCAGGAGTGTAAATGTTGCTATAACTTCACGAAGGGTAGTCATAAAGTTCTAGTCGTTACCTAGAAAAAAAGTTGCATAATTAATTTTTTGTTTGTATGCTAACACCTATATGTAGTCCTACTATACTCTGAAATGCCCGCATCATAATACCACAGAAAACCTTAAGCGCATCCAAAGCATCATAGTGCAGTGGATCTCAAATTTATCAGTGGGTCGCGCCATTTTGTTTTGGCTCCTCTAGTGGGGTTCCTAGGTACAGTGGCGCAGTGACTTCACTGTGTATCAACTCTACAGATAAGTACCTGTAAACAAACAAACTTTAATAACGTAACACTACTTGCTCCCACGACCGGCGGCGCCACACATGCACAGCAGGCAGCGAGCATACAGCATCAGGCCGGAGACATGCCTTCCAGGTCATGTTACGTAAATCTGTTGCCTCCGTAAGGGGGTAAAACTGCCCACACAGCGACAAAAAACCAATGTCGTATTCAGTGCTGCCTGTCCTCGTGTTGACGACGTTTTCGTCGAACACAGTATTATTACACCTCAGAGTGAGAGCATCTCGGTCGGCTTATTACGAGATTTTATCGTGATATTTGACGAGGACACGCTGAACCATGTGATAGCATATGCGTAACTGTCTTGAAATCATTCACATTGCGATGCGTTTTCCTCAGTCACCACTGCACTTTTTCACTGTGACATCACCGCGTATTTCCGAAAACGGCCACAGGAATCCAAGTGCAATAACATCGTGATCGAGTAGCACACCGCAAGCTCTGACTATGTTTGCTGTCTCACTTTCGCTGGATCCCTCATATTAGGACGACGATCTTGGACTTTATACGCGGCCTTGCAATACTTCACAGTGTTCATTTCTTGAGTAACAGCGCTCAGCCCAAAGGTTGTATTGTGCACTGAGCTCTCAACCTCTACGAAAATTACAACTATTCTTTTTATTTATTATTATTTCATTCTCCTCGTCACATGTGGGCAGAGGGTGGATTGCCAGGGGTAAAATACCGCTGTCTTCGGCGTAGAGTATTTACATAAAATAAATGATATTATAAATATTATACAAGGTGACCATTTTAATCCATAATGGGGAATAAATTGTTGTACAGATGAGATGCAGCGAAATGTTTTAGATAAAAGTTGCGTGTGGGAAAGTGGGTCACGCATTGCTACTAACGCCCATTACCTTGAACGTGTTTTTCAAGATGATTCGGAGGTTAAAGGAAACGATCGGTAAATTTTACGTATAATATGATATATTATTCAATGTCATGGCAAGGTTTAGTCAAAGTCAAATAAGGAAATATGTTTTTAGGTCTAGTAGAGATTAACTTAGAATAGAGGAGGGATACAGCAAAATATAATGATGGATACAAATTGGGGGGGGGGGGGTATCAGGAGGAAAGAGAGGCGAGGGGACTCATTCAACGACTTGTAAATCAATGATCCACCTTTCATTTCTGTTTTTTCTGTCTTGCAAGTGCCTTTGCCAATAAAAACGTTAGGTTCAGATCTCTGCTCTTCCCAGATCCGATATCATAAATAGGGGTTTCCATGAAACAAAACTTAACCTTCAATTAACTAAGTAACGCCGTGCGAACAGGCCTGGGAAGGCCCAACGGTACCGACCGACCGCAAGACAGAAAAAACAGAAATGAAAGGTGGATCATTGATTTACAAGTCGTTGAATGAGTCCCCTCGCCTCTCTTTCCTCCTGAACCCCCCCCCCCCAATTTGTATCCATCATTATATTTTGCTGTATACCTCCTCTATTCTAAGTTAATCTCTACTAGAACTAAAAACATATTTGCTTACTTGACCTTCGTTGAGCCAGCCATAACCATGAATAAAGAACCATTTTATACATGCAATTCGACGCTTTTTTCAAACCTTGATTCAAATGTTAGGGTTCAGATTTTTAAAAACATCAGTTTTAACCTCCATATCAGCTTGAAAAATACGTTCCAAGTCGCAGCCATTAGTAGCAATCCGTGACCCTCTTTGCCACCTACAATTTTCATCTAGAACATTTTTCTGTATCCCATCTCTGTCCCGAGTTATTCCCCATCAAAGATTAAAATGGTGCACCTGTATATATATGATAAATTTAAAAAAGGTTTTAAAATATAATGTAGAGATGATTGCAATATACAGTATGATTTTCTCCTTTTAAAGTTTAAAAATGAAATAAAAAGTCTGACAGGTAAAGATAAAATTACAAAACTGGAAATTTAAAAACTTCAAGTAATAGATCAATGTTCATTAAAAGGAATCACTGCACTTTCACTAAAAAGCTAAAGGACCTGCGCTGGATAAAGTAGTTTTGGGGACATTAAATGTTAGGATGGTTGTGGCAATGATGTAAAATGCCCGGGCATTTATACGTTGGGGCAAAAGTCCAAGATCAATGTCTGGGCAAATGCCTAAAATTCATAAATGCCTGGGCATTTATGCATTTTAAAGATTAATTGATCAGCAGCATTTATAAAAAAAAATTTTAACTGATATTTTGGTTTGGAAAAGGTATTTTGCAACACTGCTTCTGTAGTAGCTGCGTGATCAAGTAGATAAAACTGCTTGAGGTTTAGGGAAGAGTTATTAGGGGAAATGAATTCAATTGTAAACGTAACTATACATTTTTAATGACGTCAGTTCTTGTGGTAGTACATAATAAAAAAAAAGAAACCAAAACTCAGGTTTACAAGTACGTCTTCAAATAAAGTATAGTTTATATTAAGTAGGTAGCCTATAAGTAGTATTTTTACTTACACTATACTACTGCAAAAATATTCGAGTGAAAAAAGTTTAATCATAATGATTTTAATTACGCATGAGTCATGTGCTGATTGCGATTCCACGAATGCAAGAATCGCCGATTCTCGAAGAATCGACTAGTATCGGAATCGAAAGATTCCAGCGTCTTCGGTATATTATTTGTTATTAAATCCTTTTTATGTTAGAGTTCTCATTTTATTTTCACAGCAGTGCAGTATGCGAAAATAAACAAAGAAAGGAGCTGAACAGAATTCTGTAGTATATCTCAAATGTCACTACATCTGAAAATAAAGCATTTATCTACTGAAAACAGTTTATCATTTAAGAATACATTTATTATCAATAAACACATGCCAGCTTATTAATACATTCAGTAATAATTTTGCTATCAATAATCATTCGTCAGTAATACTCAGAGATTTGACACGGACTGTAAAGTGTGTTACATTACAAAGCGATGACCTAAGGACGTGGATTTTTTTTTATTCCACCTTTCCACTATAAAGCTATTCAATGCGGTCTCTCTCTCTCTCTCTCTCTCTCTCTGTGTGTGTGTGTGTGTGTGTGTGTGTGTGTGTGTGTGTGTGGGTGGGTGGGTGTGTGTGTGAGTGAGAGGGAGAGAGAGAGAGAGAGAGAGAGAGAGAGAGAGAGAGAGAGAGAGGGAGAAGAGTTAGAACTGGTATAACTGTAGAAATGAAAAGTACATTGTAAATGACAAGCAGCTGTCAGTAACATGCGTCCATCCTTGGTGCAGTAAGTAAAAAAAATAAGAAAAGAAAAGTGCTTCATTCTTCTTTCTTTTCGTTCGTAGTAAGAAAGGCAATGAATGCCATACGTATATTTAAATGCAAACATTTACTAACTTCTAATATCGGGAGTATCGTCCCATCCCTTATTTTAATTGGTAAATTATACACTTTAGGAGTAAAAACTTTTAGAAGAACTTTTTTTTGTAAATTCCCAGAATTTGGGCATTTAAAACTGCTTTAGACAAATACCCGGGTAAATTCTCGGGCAAATTCCCATTCATAAATCTCCTGTCCACTGGGAATTTGCCCGGCCCACGTCACTAGCTGTGGGTGTAAATTTATAAGTAGTTCGTGGTCTCTATAAAAGGAGAATAGGTGGTACGGCGGATATTGGGAAAGACGGAAAAGGACGATGTGTTTGGTGGGTGAGCAGGCCGCGGTATCAAGAGAGAAAGGGATGCACTGGAGAGATAGGAGAGATGGGAAATCTCTGATGTGGAGTAATGCTGTAACTGGTAGGACGTACAACTCGTGTTTTCGTTGAAATAAACGGAACGAAACCACCATTCAAACGTGAAGTAATAATTTAAACTTTCTGACTGTCGTTAATACGTGTGACTAAGAAATTTTGTAAACATTTCAAAAGCTGTCTTAGTGTGGAGACACAGAGTCAACAGGCTGAGGCTGCGGCTGCTGTTGCAGGGTGGCTGGGCGCGCTGTCGACGGGCGTGGCGCTGCTGATGTCGCCGGTGACGGTGGCGCTGTGCCGGCGCAAGTCGACGCGCCTCACCGCCGTGCTGGGCGGGCTCGTCACCGCGCTCGGCTGCCTCTTCACCTCCTTCGCCTCGCAGTTCCACCAGCTCTTCCTCAGCTACGGAACTGTCATAGGTAACAGAGCCACATTATCCACCCAGCTCAAAATGGAACATCACCAGCTCGAGGAAATAGCGCACATGCGCGATATCAACCCCAGAAATAGATCCTGCGGGAAAATTTGGGCCATAATTCTCAAAGTACGCAGCTATGATCGTCTGAATTTACCGCTTTTGAGCATTGCACGCTCCGACTTGTTCTGCCCCACTTCGGACACATAATGCCCGAGCGTGAAATACTGTACAATGGAGTGAGTGAGTGATGATGTCCGCCCCCGGTAGCTGAATGGTCAGCGTGGACGGATTATCAATCCTCTGGGCCCGGGTTCGATTCCTGGCTGGGCCGGGGAATTTTCTCCACTCAAGGACTGGGTGTTGTGCTGTCCTCATCATCATCCTATCATCCTCATCGACTGCAGGTCGCCGACGTGGCGTCAAATTGAAAAACCGGCACCCTGCGATCGGCCTGCCCGACGGGGAAGGAGAGGGTGGGGGGGTCCCCAGCCATACGACGAAATTTTAAAAAAAGTGGTGATGATAATGATGATGTTTGGTTTGTTGGGCGCTCAATTGCGCGGTCATCAGTGCCCGTACAAAGCCCCAATTTTTAGTCCAATGTTTTGCTCAGTCCAATCTAGCCACTGTCACGAATGATGATGGCGATGAGATGATCAGGATAACACAAACACCCAGTCCCCAGGCAAAGAAAATCTCCAACCCAGCCGGGAATCGAACCCGGGACCCCGTGATCCAGATGCAGCAACACAACCCAAATTTTTCTTTTTATCTCATTTTATTTTACATTGTTCGTCGAATTTGTTCGGGGCGGACGTTCGATGACACCCGTTTAGGTTCTTCGTTGATCGATTCACTCAGTTTTTTTGTTACAGAGGGTAGCGAACCCTCTGACCGAACACGCTGAGCTACCGTGCCGGCATCCACTGCACCACAAGCTGCGGCCATTGAGTGAGTAAGAGGTTCGTATTCATAATGTCGATGAACAATCGAGCGATAGAGCTTTGTTCATTATATCGAACTTTGCGGTTTCTCACCTCTTTCCTTAGAACAATTTTAAGTTATGATTCATAAATGCAGAGTAAATTAACTAAATGAATGAATATGTCTTTGAAGACGTAGCGAAGCGATATTTTTCAAATCGAAAGTCATTAACTCCAGTTCCATATAACCCTTCAGTTGCTTACGTTTATTCATTTTGATTTTCAGGCATATACAGAGTGGTCCATTGATCGTGACCGGGCCAAATATCTCATGAAATAAGCGTTAAACGAAAAAACTACAAAGAACGAAACTTGTCTAGCTTGAAGGGGGAAACCAGATGGCGCTATGGTTGGCTCGCTAGATGGCGTTGCCATAGGTCAAACGGATATCAACTGCGTTTTTTTTTAAATAAGAACCCCCATTTTTATTACATATTCGTGTAGTACGTAAAGAAATAAGGTTTTAGTTGGGCCACTTTTTTCGCTTTGTGATAGATGGTGCTGTAATACTCACAGACATATGGCTCACAATTTTAGACGAACAGTTGGTAACAGGTAGGTTTTTTAAATTAAAATACAGAACGTAGGTACGTTTGAACATTTTATTTCGGTTGTTCCAATGTGATAATTGTACCTTTGTGAACTTATCATTCCTGAGAGCGCATGCTGTTACAGCGTGATTACCTGTAAATACCACATTAATGCAACAAATGCTCAAAATGATGCCCGTCAACCTCAATTTATATGGCAATACGTGGAACGACATTCCTCTCAACAGCATGTTCGCATATGCAGTGACAATGTGCTGACGCATGTTGTCTGGCGTTGTCGGTGGATCACGATAGCAAATATCCTTCAACTTTCCCCACAGAAAGAAATCACGGGACGTCAGATCCGGTGAACGTGCGGGCTATGATATGGTGCTTCGACGACCAATCCACTCTGGAGTCATCCATAACCAATATTAATCGTCCCTGTATCGACCGACTAAGTGTAACAGACATGGAACTCCATCCCACAAACTGACGTCCGGCACCTCTGCAACACAATGCATGCACGTTTGTAGGCTTGAATTCAAAATTCTTGCGGTTACACGAGTTATTAATGTACCAGCATTTCATGTTTGGAATGGCTTTTCTCGCCTGTAATTGATCTTTGATCTTTGAATGTTAATGAGTTAATTATGTTACCTAGACAAATGAATTCCCGAAATTCCATTACTCTTCATTAATTATATTTTGGTGTTGCTTTTCTCCCGTCAGTATGTAAAGCCTCGATTAACCGAACTCGGGTTAATCGAAAAGCGGGCTATCCGAAAGGCAAGAACCGTAAAACCCAAATAAATATTTTACTGCACGGGAACATTTCGAGAACAGAGTGTTCTGAACTATAGCTAGTGGGGAGAGATCGGCACCCAACCCTGAGATGCTTCCCCAGCCACCGACTCACCAGTTTAAATACATCTACACTGCCAACAGTAGCGCGTTCTACTTCCGTTGCCTGTGTATTTTCTGTGCAATGGCAACTGAGCGGAAGTGTCTTGCGGATACTTTCGCTGGTAAATTAGCGTCTGTGAAAGAAGTTAAAAAAGGAAGGTTATTCAAAATTGTTGCGGCTAATTACGGAGTATGTATTTCTGTCTGCCGCTGAACGAAAAATCAAAAAAGGGTGGGAAACAGTTCATTTGGCATCAGCCTTTTCTGGCACACACAGGCTGCTCCCAGTAAGTATCAGGAAGTTGAAAAGCCTAGAACTTTGACGGGTGTTTCCGAAATACACTACCAGGTTTATATAGAGCCCAAAAACTTCTTGGATGTGTTGTGATCTCTTCGCTGAGTATTTAGTGATCAGTTGCCCCGAAAGATGTAAAGTTTTTTTCTTAAAACAGATCTCCCTAAAAAAATCTAACTTATTAATTGACAATACGTAGTATCGATTGTGGTATGTTTCTTTCCTCCTAATGTTACCTGTCCAATTCAGCCACTAAATGAAGCGTAGCAGCAACATTTAAACGGCACAGCTGTGGGCTATATTTGAGAACCGTCCTGCAAGATAGCGAAAAGCAAAACAAAAAACATGACTGGACAGGTGAGAGTAGTAAATATGAAATTTACTTGTTTCCGCAAGCTTGGAATAATGTGAAAGCAAATACTCTAGAAAAGTGCTGGAGAAAACTGTGTGATGTTCTTCAAGAAGACGACTTGAAAAATTTTGAAAACTTGATAGAAATGATACAAAGAATTCGCGGATGCGAAGAGTTGGATACGTGCAAGGCAAATGAATGGCGTTCTAGCGGACGATTCGCAAAAAATCACGAACCAAGGAAAATGTGCTCTCTTCGTGTTAAATAATGTGTTCTCGGACAATATTTTAAATTACGTTCGCCAGAAGCGACCACATATACCTCTTCCCTTGCCGTCAACATCCTGAGAACTGGAGGCCTCTGGTTGTTATTCCGCAGTACAGTACTTCGCACTCGGGCAACCAGCGGCTGTAGTGAGACGGAGCGAGTGACAAACAACCGAAGTGTGAGAAGTTTAAATGCTGTTAATTCAGAAGGTCAAATGCGTACTGTCACAATCATGGGCCAAATTTCTGCGCTGGATCGAATATTGGGGCTGACATCTTGAAAATGTGCTTTTTTTCGTTAAAATATTACGTTGAGTTGGTAGAGTTTCCTTGTCAGATTAATTTACGAATGTTGTTGTTATTATTACAGTCATCAGTCCGAAGACTAGATCAGCATATATTGCGGAGGTCTTTTCGTATCTGCATGACTGCGTCACCCTAAATGAGTACATCTGACAAAAAATTGTCGTCCCCCAGCATACATTATGCTAATAACGTGTAACACCGTCTCTAACATTGACAATGGCGTTCAGTTCGACTAAGGAGAGAGTCCACAAGGTTTTTCAGTAAGCAGCTGAACACACTCGATGGTGATTAGATCCTGCGGAGCTACCATATTGTGGCGACACTTAATGCTGAGTTTCATCCGCTGTTCCAAATAGTCGCAGAATTTTCTATCGGTTTAAGACCGGGTGCTTTAGCAGACAGTCAGGTTGTTGCGATGTAGTATCCAGGTGTTCCTCAAACCAGGAACGTATGTGTGTAGCCCTATGAAGAGAGCTGTGGACATCATGGAAGAGAGAAGATCCCATCATCAGGATGTAGAATACAGGGCAACACTTGGTCCGCGTGAATATTGAAATACTCATCTTGTTCCATACTCGCGGTAGGCTGAATCAGTAGACTCACATCATGAAAACACCACCAAACCATCTTAGAACCAACAGTGGTCTGAATTGCACCCACCACACACTGCGTGTTAAACGTCTCATTGCAACATCGTTGCTCTCGACGCCTTACATCATTTGAATAGAGGCAAAATTGCGGCTCCTCTGACAACACTACAGGCCTCCAGCCAGTTACTATCCAGCTTCTGTGTTGTTTGGACAAATGAAGACATGTAGCTTTGCGTGTACAATGCCCCTTTGCCAGGTACTCGACTCCACAAGCCCGTTACTTGTATGTTTGACCCAAAACATTACAACCACTGCCCATCACGTGACGCAGTAAGTGAAATATACACTCCTGGAAATGGAAAAAAGAACACATTGACACCGGTGTGTCAGACCCACCATACTTGCTCCGGACACTGCGAGAGGGCTGTACAAGCAATGATCACACGCACGGCACAGCGGACACACCAGGAACCGCGGTGTTGGCCGTCGAATGGCGCTAGCTGCGCAGCATTTGTGCACCGCCGCCGTCAGTGTCAGCCAGTTTGCCGTGGCATACGGAGCTCCATCGCAGTCTTTAACATTGGTAGCATGCCGCGACAGCGTGGACGTGAACCGTATGTGCAGTTGACGGACTTTGAGCGAGGGCGTATAGTAGGCATGCGGGAGGCCGGGTGGACGTACCGCCGAATTGCTCAACACGTGGGGCGTGAGGTCTCCACAGTACATCGATGTTGTCGCCAGTGGTCGGCGGAAGGTGCACGTGCCCGTCGACCTGGTACCGGACCGCAGCGACGCACGGATGCACGCCAAGACCGTAGGATCCTACGCAGTGCCGTAGGGGACCGCACCGCCACTTCCCAGCAAATTAGGGACACTGTTGCTCCCGGGGTATCGGCGAGGACCATTCGCAACCGTCTCCATGAAGCTGGGCTACGCTCCCGCACACCGTTAGGCCGTCTTCCGCTCACGCCCCAACATCGTGCAGCCCGCCTCCAGTGGTGTCGCGACAGGCGTGAATGGAGGGACGAATGGAGACGTGTCGTCTTCAGCGATGAGAGTCGCTTCTGCCTTGGTGCCAATGATGGTCGTATGCGTGTTTGGCGCCGTGCAGGTGAGCGCCAGAATCAGGACTGCATACGACCGAGGCACACAGGGCCAACACCCGGCATCATGGTGTGGGGAGCGATCTCCTACACTGGCCGTACACCACTGGTGATCGTCGAGGGGACACTGAATAGTGCACGGTACATCCAAACCGTCATCGAACCCATCGTTCTACCATTCCTAGACCGGCAAGGGAACTTGCTGTTCCAACAGGACAATGCACGTCCGCATGTATCCCGTGCCACCCAACGTGCTCTAGAAGGTGTAAGTCAACTACCCTGGCCAGCAAGATCTCCGGATCTGTCACCCATTGAGCATGTTTGGGACTGGATGAAGCGTCGTCTCACGCGGTCTGCACGTCCAGCACGAACGCTGGTCCAACTGAGGCGCCAGGTGGAAATGGCATGGTAAGCCGTTCCACAGGACTACATCCAGCATCTCTACGATCGTCTCCATGGGAGAATAGCAGCCTGCATTGCTGCGAAAGGTGGATATACACTGTACTAGTGCCGACATTGTGCATGCTCTGTTGCCTGTGTCTATGTGCCTGTGGTTCTGTCAGTGTGATCATGTGATGTATCTGACCCCAGGAATGTGTCAATAAAGTTTCCCCTTCCTGGGACAATGAATTCACGGTGTTCTTATTTCAATTTCCAGGAGTGTATAAGCGATGCAGAGACGAACGTTTAATCATTCTAGCAATGATTCTGACCACAAATGGGGAAATCCACTGGTATAAACGTCTTTCACAAAGGGCAAGAAGACTGGGTTCGCGTCCCAGCCGTCTCACAAAATTTAAGTACTCGTAATTTCTTCAGCTTCCATCACTATCGTAGATAAAGGGCAAATCCAGCCTGGGAACGAGCATCTCGGAAATGTCGAAGCTGGCCAGCTGTTCGCGTGTTAATCTTGTAAAAACCTACGGAATGTGGTCGAAGGACGATGAAGCCACGAGTAGGAACAAGCTATTGGACATCCGCGCCTCATCACGGAACACTAGGTCGGAGGTTTTCCCTCTCTGTAAAGCAGAATACGTGGAGACCTGCAGTAGATCTGACGTCAGAGTACAGTGCTGGTGCAGGCACAAGTGTTCCAGAGCACACTGTTCTGTACTCCCTGTTGAACGTGGTGCTCTGCAGCAGACGAAGTCTCTGTTTTCCCATGTGGACTCAGTGACATCGTCGATTACAACTGCCATGGGCACGGAATGATCAAAGTCGTGATGTGTCAGCCAAAGGCAGCGCCGGAAAAAACACATACAAACTATCTTCTCCAATGAGACTTAGTTTGGAACATAATAATTGAAAAACAGTCATTTCTTGAAACTTCCCGGCAGATTAAAACTGTGTGTCGGGCCGAAACTCGAACTCAGGATCTTTGCCCTTCGCGAGCAAGTGCTCTGCCAACTGAGCTACCCAAGCACGACTCATTACTCGCCCTCACAGCTTCACTTCCGTCAGTACCTCGTCTCCTACGTTCCAAACTTCACAGAAGCCCACACCCGCGAAACTCGCAGAACAAGCACTCCTGGAAGATAGGTTATTGCGAAGACATTGCTGTTGCACAGCCCGGGTGCGGATGTTTCCAGAATGAGATTTTCACTCTGCAGCGGAGTGTGCGCTGATATGAAACTTCCTGGCTGTAAGGCGAGTCGTAAGTCGTACTTGGGTAGCTCAGTTGCCAGAGCACATTCCCGCGAAAGGCAAAGATCCAGAGTTCGAGTCTGGGTCCGGCACACAGTTTTAATCTGTCATGAAGTTTCATATCAGCGCACACTACACTGCAGAGTGAAAATCTCATGCCAGTCACTCCTTGAATACTGAAACAACAACAGTAACATTTGAAGGCTGAAGGTCTCAAAATGTAACCATAAATTGAATGTTCCAAAATCCAGCGTCTGTACATTAAGTTTACCACAATCAGAGTCCCAATGGGACACACAAACGTTCAGGTCTAACTCATTTCCAATGAAAATAAAGACAAATATTATAAAATCCAGTTGCTGTCTACGGCGTTGGAGGATATGTTTCTTCGGTATAGAAGTCTCGACTGGTATAGGTCCGTATCTGGCAGCTGCTGGATGCGAAGGTCGATGTGGATGTCGTCGTTGCCCTACTAGTCGGTCTAGAGTGAGATCCTGATTGTGGGAATGCTTTCGCAAGGGGCCTTGTCCAGGTAACTCTCGGAGTGAACTTGCCGCGCATAGCCTGGGCGCCAGTCTAAATACTCCCCGGCGCCAGGATACTGCATGTACTACTTTCAGTCACGTGACCCGCAGAAGAGAGAGGGTCCCCGGGGCCAGTGACCTCCAATGATGCTTGGGTTGCCATCAGGTGGCTAGGTGTCTGTTGTCTGTAATGTCCATGCCCCAGTAACGCATCTGTATTATTGGTTGCTGGCTGAGTAGGCGCAAGGCCTTGACACAGCAGAATGGAATATGGATCATTGGAAGCGTGTGGCCTGGTCGGATGAACAGTGCCGTTGGGGACGTTCACCTGGGCTTCTATGAGATTTATGATAGTAG
The DNA here is from genome assembly GCF_023898315.1 of Schistocerca nitens. Classification (NCBI taxonomy): domain Eukaryota; kingdom Metazoa; phylum Arthropoda; class Insecta; order Orthoptera; family Acrididae; genus Schistocerca; species Schistocerca nitens. The sequence continues at coordinate 718,113,631 of NC_064616.1, forward strand.
TAGAAGGCATCATAACAGCTGTGGACACTGTGAACATTATTGTGGACCGTCTTCATTTGTTCACGCTTGATGTCTTCCTCGATGGCGATGACATCTTCCAGCAGGGTAACTGTCCGTAAAAATAGGAAGGAAGGTTAGAGTTTAAAATCCCATCAACAATGAGGTCGTTAGAGACAAAGCATACTCTCGGATTTGGGAAGGATCAGGTAGCAAATTGGCTGTGCCCTTACAGAGGAACCATCTCGGAATTTATCTTAAGTGGTTTAGGGAAACCACAGAAAGCTTAAATCTAAATGGCCGGACAAAGATTTGAACTGTCAGCCTCCCAAAAGCGAGTCCAGTGCGCTAACAACTGGGGCACCTCGTTAGTTAAATACAGTGTGTTTATAAATTGGTGTCCATAAATGTGTGGATGTGTTTGTGACACCAAGTAGTCACAAATATTTCTAATGAACGTGGTCCAAAAATCCTTTATAAACGAGTTGTGAAATGAATGATCATGCGACACACCTCAAATGTGTACTGCATTCTTCTTTATAGATGATCTTGGCATTTGTTTTTAGTATGTCTGAGGATCTTTAGTTCAACATCAACGTGTGGGACAGAATCATTCATGGTCATCTTATTTGTTCATATTCCTTCCCACAATGTCTTACTGGACAAATATACATATGATTTCTCAGAAATGAGGTGCTTCATTTACTTAATACTGTACCTCTAGAGGTCATCCAAAGGATGTCGTTTGTGCACAGTGGTACTACATCTCACTTAATTCTAAAAGCTCGCCAGTATCTCGATACCCAGTTTGAAAATCTATGGATTGATCGAGAGGGCTCTATTGCTTGGCTTCACCGATAACCAGATTTGAATCAAGTGCGTTTTTACCTCTGGCGACATTTAAAATCTTTGGCGTATTCACCCTCTGTACCTAACGTGGATGTTTTGAGGCAGCATATCGTAAACGGACTGGCCAAATTTGACCTACTCCTGGAATTTTCAACAGAGTACGGTAGAGCATGGGACGTACATTCGTGCCTTGCTTCGAAGCAGGAGGAGGTCACTATGAGCAATTTTTGAAAATATAGGTCGTTAAATTTATCAAATACGACATTAGCAACAAACCCATGTAAGCCCCTAACGAAGGATTTGCTTACCGATGTTCATACAGATTTTTGTAATGTTTTAGTGTCATGAACACATCCACACATTTATGGACCCCAATTTATAAATACCCTGTGTAACTGTCTCGTGCTACAGTGGTTTGAAGAGCAACTCACCTTTATGTCTACGCCACCAAACTTGCCTGATCTAAATGTGATAGAACAATTCTGGACGCTGTCGGGCGCCAACTCGGCGTGCACAAACAAGCGACCCGTAATTTTCAGAAATTGTGTGACCTGTCTTTAGATATTTGGTGCCACTTGCCTCCGGAAACCATCCCAGGACTTTATGAATTCGTACAACACACTATCGTTGCTGTTTGTTTTCTAAAGGTGGATCAACATGTTAGCTTGTCATAATCGTTTTGACTCATCGGTGTATAATTAGCGGTTGTGTATAATATAAACACAAGTCAAGAGACACTTCATGGTAATATGAGCGAAAGTTCTATCTGTTTGCTATGTCGCACTCTAAACTTCTCACATCCACTCATAATGCATCTACAACACCATTAATTTTAATAAAATCGAAAAATGACCAAAACCGAAGTCTCTAAAAGATGTCACAAAGGAAAAAGTATTAGGGTTTAACATGCCTACAATGATAACGTCCCTAGAGACGGAGAAAATGCTCAGGTATGGCAATGATGGGGAAGGAAATCAGTCGCGTTATTTTCAAAAGAAATATCCAGGCGTTTGTCTTATGGAGAAGTTAAAACTGGATGGCCGAACAGAGATTCCAACCCCCGAACACAAAAATGTTTCAAGTGGCTCTGAGCACTATGGGACTTAACTTCTGAGGTCATCAGCCCCTAGAACGTAGAACTACTTAAACCTAACTAACCTAAGGACATCACACACATCCGAGGCCGAGGCAGGATTCGAACCTGCTACCGTAGCGGTCGCGCGGTTCCAGATTGTAGCGCCTAGAACCGCTCGACCACTCCGGCCGGCCCCAAACACAAGTCCAGCGTCTTAACTTTTAACCTTACTGTGGACATTAACCCAATTTAGTACTACGTATGATACAATTTCAGAAATGTCATCCACGCTGATACAGTACGTAACATTCTACAGATTTTCTTAGATCCAACAACAAGTTTCATCGAAATACAACGAAATTTTATAATCAATGGCAATTGAATCTCAATGTAGACAAGTGTAATGTGCTGTGAATACATAGAAAGATAGATCCCTTATCATTTAGCTACAAAATAGCAGGTCAGCAACTGGAAGCAGTTAATTCCATAAATTATCTGGGAGTACGCATTAGGAGTGATTTAAAATGGAATGATCATATAAAGTTTATCGTCAGTAAAGCAGATGCCAGACTGAGATTCATTGGAAGAATCCTAAGGAAATGCAATCCGAAAACAAAGGAAGTAGGTTACAGTACGCTTGTTCGCCCACTGCTTGAATACTGCTCAGCGGTGTGGCATCCGTACCAGATAGGGTTGATAGAAGAGATAGAGAAGATCCAATGGAGAGCAGCGCGCTTCGTTACAGGATCATTTAGTAATCGCGAAAGCGTTACGGAGATGATAGATAAACTCCAGTGGAAGACTCTGCAGGAGAGACGCTCAGTAGCTCGGTACGGGCTTTTGTTAAAGTTTCGAGAACATACCTTCACCGACGAGTCCAGCAGTATATTGCTTCCTCCTACGTATATCTCGCGAAGGGACCATGAGGATAAAATCAGAGAGATTAGAGCCCACACAGAAGCATACAGACAATCCTTCTTTCCACGAACAATACGAGACTGGAATAGAAGGGAGAACCGATAGAGGTACTCAGGGTACCCTCCGCCACACACCGTCAGGTGGCTTGCGGAGTATGGATGTAGATGTAGATGTAGATTCTCCAATATATCCCCTTTATTTAAGCAACGACATAAAGTATGTTTTGAAATAGAAATGAGTGAACAAGCAGCTCTAAAGCACCAAACAATTTTCGTAGATACTACACCCATTCTGTCACACCATTAATTATGGGAGCGCATATGCAATGAAATCGTCATAGTAAAGATAGTTATCCGATAACTGCAAAATGCTGTAATGAGGAAGGAATAAAACATTTCACGGAAAATTGCAGTTATCACAAATTTTTGCTGATGTAGAACAACCAGAGATTACAATTTGAAAACAGGGTAGCAACGTTGTCATGATCGTAAGAGAACACAATAGAATAAAGCTGAAATATAATTATTCCAAGTACGTTTCTGCATTAAGTGTGTACCCTACGCCGGTCGGTGTGGCCGAGCGGTTCTAGGCGATTCAGTCTGGAACCGCGCGACCGCTACGGTCGCAGGTTCGAATCCTGCCTCGGGCATGGATGTGTGTGATGTCCTTAGGTTAGTTAGGTTTAAGTAGTTCTGAGTTCTAGGCGACTGATGACCTCAGAAGTTAAGTCGCATAGTGCTCAGAGCCATTTTGTGTACCCCACATTTATAACAGAAATGAGCTCTGGCATTAACTTTCTATTGGTTAAAATCGATTCGAAGATACATATAAACAAAAAACTTCCAAAATAAAACAAAATGAAATTTTTATCCCTAGTAAATAAGAACACACATTACAGGGTGGGTAAAATATAACTGACCCAGAAAATATTTCATGCACCTTAACATAGGCAACCCAACTTACATAACCTGCACCCAGGTGATAAAAATAGTTCATGCACCTTAAGATAACAACCCAACTTACACCACATGCACCCATGTGGTGATGTAAGTTGGGTTGCCTATATTAAGGTGCATAAAATATTTTTCTGGGTATTTTTGTTGTTTTGTGTCTGCGCTTCTGTTGTCATCAAGGACGAGAATTAAGTGTGTATTTTGCATTTGTCTCCACCCTTTAGTCGGTACCAGAAAAAATTTAACACGTTTTCTAAAAGAAACAACGATCAGCGTTAGTGTCGGAATAAAGGTTTCTTCATCCCTTTAATGTCACAAGTTACGGATGAAATCACCGCTATTTTATAACAACCAGTATGTGCCTGGAATAAAGGAGCAGTGAGAGAGACAAAATCTGTGACGATTCAATGCAACAAGCAACATACCAACAACTTATTACCTATACCAACAAAGTACCACTTAGTGAACGTCGTTGTCCGAATTGCGAACAGGATGTTATGGTTCTTACATTGATAATCTCTTACAAGTGTAGATACGATCATATGTATGCTAGGAACTTCATGCAGGACAAAATTAGAGCGCGCTAAAATATCGTTTCTTTCATTCCATTTTGCTTTCGAACGTCAGCGTTCGCCGTGCGTTAAAGGCCAACGAAATTGGTGCAAATTACAGACCGGGCAGTCGTTAAATTACATAGTACGGATGCCAACATAGAACACAGATTGTCAGGTACCTCATTTTCGCCTCTTAACGAGTTCACCATTTTTCTTTCTTTATACTGATACCAGGGGAACAAAATTTACACACATTCATCCTAACTGCTTACGCAATAGTCATAGTATGCATTTTTTGTGCTGTGTAAGTGCTACTGTCGGAGTGGTGAAATGAAATCTGACGAATTTGTTTTCCTTCTTAATGTTCTCCGTACTTTTTGGGTCACGAGTAGCGGAAACGGTAGTCGTATCAGATGGCAGAACTATGTCTTGCATAACCTGTGTGTTTTCGAGCAACTTGGTATAGCTAACAGAGAACTAACTCTGAAGGTTAATAAATGCAGTGCAGTAACGTAGTGTTCAGTTAGTCAGCATTTTTTTTCTACTTTATTGTCTCTATTGTGTAATCCTTTAAGTAAACAGTGTGTAAGAAAGGGGAAATTTATCTTGACTGTCTGTATACGCAAGAATACCATTACGACATTTTGAACCTTGTATATACGAGGATTGGAACTTAAATAGTGGCAGCTATTTATTTACAGCTCGTACAAAACAGATACGTGTTTCAAGGTTTTACTGACCTTCCGAGTAGTCACCAGCATTGTGTATAACCCGTTGCCAGCGATGTGGCAGTCATAGGATACTCTCAGCAATACCAGTTGTGTTGACAGTTCGAGCGGCGCTGTCTATTGCCCGACGAATTTGTAGCAGTTCTGAAGCGAATGCCGTGAAGTGTTTCCTTCAGTTTAGAAATCGAGATGAAATTGCCAGGGCTTAAGTCAGGGGAGTGCAGTAAGTGGTATAGCACTTAGCAGCCCCATCAGTCAAACAAATCAGTAACATCTTGCACTGTACGTGCTTGAGCATTGTCCTGCAAAATGGTGGTCCGGTCCTGAAGAAAGTGACATCACTTCTGTCTCTATGCTGTTCATTTTTGGAACACAACCTACAACCAGCTTAGAGACAGAAGTGATGACACTGTCTTCAGGACCGGACCACCATTTTGCAGGACAATGCTCAAGCACGTACAGTGTAAGCTACTACTGATTTGTTTGACTGATGGGGCTGCTAAGTGCTATACCACCTACTGCACTCCCCTGACTTAAGCCCTCGCAAGTTCAACTCGATTTCTAAACTGAAGGAAACACTTCACGGCATTCGCTTCAGAACTGCTACAAATTCGTCAGGCAATAGACCGCGCCGCTCGAACTGTCAACACAACTGGTACTGCTAAGAGTATCCTACGACTTCCACATCCCTGGCAACGGGTTATACACAATGCTGGTGACTACTTTGAAGGTCAGTAAGACTTTGAAAGACGTATCTGTTTTGTACGAGCTACAAATAAATAGTTGCCACTATTAAAGTTCCAACCCTCGTATTTATGATGAATTAATTTCATGTTTGCCGGCCGGAGTGGCCGTGCGGTTCTAGGCGCTGCAGTCTGGAGCCGAGCGACCGCTACGGTCGCAGGTTCGAATCCTGCCTCGGGCACGGGTGTGTGTGATGTCCTTAGGTTAGTTAGGTTTAAGTAGTTCTAAATCTAAGGGACTGATGACCTCAGATGTTAAGTCCCATAGTGCTCAGAGCCATTTTAACCAATTGAGCCAGCCCTAGGTAATGTGAAATTGACCACTCTGTGTCACAAGATTCGGATCAACCAGTTTGAGAGGGACGAGGAGTAATTTGTTGTCAGTAGATAAAGAGTAACAGTAGAATGGGGTTGTTCAGGAGAGCTCAGTGAATTCAACGTGGACTAGTCACTGGATATCACCTGAGTAACAGATCCATTAGACATATCAACCCTTCTAAATATGCCCAAGTCGACTGTTGGTTATGTGACTGTGAAGTGGAAACGCGAAGGAATAGTCACAGCTAAACAAAGGCCACGTCGACCTCATGTACTAATGGACAGGGACCATCGAGCAGTGCGGAAGATGGTCGTTAAAAATTTCATAAAATCAGAGGAAGGAATCAATCGCGAGTACCAAAGTGCTACCAGTAGCCCATAAAGCGCAATTACTGTGTGTAGTGAATTAAAAAGAATGGGGTAGACTGGTCGGGCAGCTCCTCATAAGCCACACAATTCTGTAGTCAAGCGACGCTTGAGTTGGCGAGAAGTGCGACGCCGCTGACCAGTCGATGATTGGAAACAAGTGATTTGGAGTGATCAATCACGCTGAACCCTGTGGCACTCCAATGGAAGTGTTTGGATCTGACGAGTGCCTGGAGAACGTTACCTGCTATCATGGGTAGCGCCAACAGTGAATTACGGAGGATGTGCTGTTACGGTACGGTAATGTTTTCCCGTGGTTACGTATGTTCTCCTTATTGCACTTAAGAAAATACTGAATGCAGAAGTATATGAAAATATGTTACGGCATTGTGTTCTGCGTACAGTAGAAGAACACTTCGGAGACTGTGATGGTTTGTACCACCAAAAAAATGCATCCTGTAATAAGGCAGAACCTGTGAGGCAATGATATGTGATCATTAACGTTCCTGAAATGGATTGTTCTGTCCAGAGTCCCGACTCGAACCCAGTGGAACACCTCTGGGCTGAGTTAGAACGTCGACTTCGCTCCAGACCCCCAGCGTCCAACATCATTAACTTCTCTGAGCTCTTGAGGAAGAATGGGCTGCCAATACTACACAGACATTCAGACACATCATTGCAAATGTTTCCAGCAGATTTGAAGCCGTCATATGGGCGAAGGGCGGACATACCCCATATTAGTGTCAACTAATACGTGTCCGCATACTTTTGATCAGATGGCGTACAGTAACCGATTAGGCGAAAGTGGGAAAGGATCTTTTGCCGTTGCTTTCGGATAGCTAACTTTTTTATACCATGAGAACGGATGTCGATGCATGTCATTTTGGTAAACGAAGAAGGCTATAGAGAGAAGTTGAAGGCCACAAACTAACAGTCTTTAAAAAAAAATCATTCTTACTATAATATGTGCTTCCCTTTATTTCTACATCTGGAAGTGTGCAGTGTCGTTAAAAATATCTGTACTGTAAAGTATGAAACACATCCTTCAGTTCCGATGATACGCAGTAAATGTTCCACAGTAGATGCAACAATGTTTTGACTAGAAATCAAAGAGAATCACTTCCAGTGGCAGGTATGATAATACTGTAGGCGATCTGCAATATCAGTTGAAACAACTTCAACCGTTAGCACACTGGTGCACCAGCCCAATGAATGTTCACGTTTTTCACACAAAAAATGGTTCAAATGGCTCTGAGCACTATGCGACTTAACTTCTGAGGTCATCAGTCGCCTAGAACGTAGAACTAATTAAACCTAACTAAGGACATCACACGCATCAATGCCCGAGGCAGGATTCGAACCTGCGACCGTAGCGGTCGCTCGGCTCCAGGTTGTAGCTCCTAGAACCGCACGGCCACTCCGGCCGGCTTTTCACACAAATCGTGTGCTTTTATCATACACGAAACAAGTTACTTTGCGTAAATGTGGTTATGGAGGCAAGGCGTCGACTATAACAGGAATAGATCATGAAATCATACATTCGAGTGACTGTTGGGATCGTTCCTTCAACAAGGAAATGGCGAATGTTTGCCCCAGCTGAGATATTCTAGTACTCAATAATTAAGCACACTTACGCTTCCGGACATAGTTCTCGACCATGATATCGGAAGGTTAGTGAGCGCTGTAAGGTTTAATCACCAGACATTCGGCATTCAATACTGTCAAAATAACCAACGTTTTGAAATCGAAGATAAAAATATAAAGACAGTAAAAGAACTGAAAAATCTCGTTCACGATATGTGAACAGTCGATATTGAATATGGTTATCTCGAGCTGCTACACATGATTTTCATCGATGTCGCATGCGCTCTTTGAGGTGGTGCAAGAGATCTATAATAAGCTGATTTAATTTCCGAGGAAGAGCCTGTTGGGCTTCATTTTATCTTTATAATATGTCTCAGGTATTATCCGAAGGAGGATGTATTTCCACATATCTAAGAATATCGCCGTGCAGTTAAGGCTGGTTGTCAGTCCTGCTGTTGAATGATTATTTTGGGTTAACCTTATACTGATCCTATTGAGAAGGTGATTTCAAGGCCTTTATGCAGTCACGCAGTTTAATGAACACCTCACAGACGTGAAATTAAAAAGGAACTAAAAGGTGCTGTTTCCTTGAAGCGATTTGCTGAAATGCACTGAAACAGTTCTTCATCCATGAGAGTACTAAAAGTTCACAGTTCGTAGGAATTCACAGAAAGTCACCGAGTAAAGCAAAAGTAATATCTGTCGTTCCCCCAAGGAAGTGTTATACGGCCTCTGCTGTTACTGATCTACTTGAATGATTTAGGAGACAATCAGAGCAGCCTTCTTCGATTGTTAGTAGATAATGCTGTCGTTTACCTTCTTGTAAAGTCATCAGATGATTGAAACCAATTGCAAAATGATTTCGACTCTAAACAACGAAAACTGTGAAATCATCCACATGAGTACTAAAAGGAATCCGCTAAATTTCTGTTTCACGATCAATCACATAAATCTAAGGGCTGTGAGTTCGACTAATTTCTTAGGGATTACAGTTACGAATAACGTAAATTAGAACGATCTCACGGATAACTTTGTGGGGAAAGCAAACCAAAGACTGCGATTTAGTGGCAGAACACTTAGAAAATGTAACAGGTCTACAAGAGAGATTGTTTACACTACGCTTGTCCGCCCTCTTCTAGAATATTACTGTCCGGTGTGAGATCTGTACCACCTAGGATTGACGGAGGACATCGAAAAAGTTCGAAGAAGGGCAGCTCGTTTTGTATTATCGCGATGGTCTCGGCGGAGGTGGAAGTCCTCCCTCGGGCATGGGTGTGTGTGTTTGTCCTTAGGATAATTTAGGTTAAGTAGTGTGTAAGCTTAGGGACTGATGACCTTAGCAGTTAAGTCCCATAAGATTTCACACACATTTCAACATTTATTATCGCGAAATAGGGGAGATATCCCGGATATCATATGCGATTTTTGCTGGCAATCATTAAAACAAAGTTTTTTTTTTTTTTTTTTTTTTTTTTTTTTTTTTTTTTTTTGCGGCGGGATGTTTTCATGAAATTTCAGACCCAAACCTTCTCCTCAGAGTGTAAAAATGATCATTGTGAAATAAGAGAAACCAGAGCTCGCACGGAAAGATTTGTGTGTTCGTTTTTCCCGCGTGCTGTTACAGAATGGAGCATTAGAGAAATAGCTTGAAGGTGGTTCGACGAACACTCTTCCAGACACTTAATTGTGAATTGCAGATCAATCATGCAGATATAGATGTATGAACAGGATCCTCGTGAAGTCGAGTCCCGTTCACGCAAAAACGGCTGTGAAATACGCGTACGCAGTGATCGTTATTAGTCTACGCTGAGCACGTAGAACAGTTTTCGCCTTGCTTGGGCGCCTGAGAGGACAGCTATGACTAGATGCCCCTGTAGACCCGGTACGAAACATGGCCACGTTCGATAGTAGCATACCTGGTCGTTACTAGCAAGTAAAGATACATTCGGGTGTTGTAATGGTGGTGACTTTGGGCCGGGCTAGATCGGGCAGGCAGACCGCCCTGTTGACCAGTTATTCGACGACAAGACGCATTGACGGAATAATTCGCAAGAATTAGTAAGTTCTCAGGACAAAATCAACGACACCGGCAAGTCTGCGTCGCCCCGAACCTGATGAGGGAACTGCGATTACGCCCACGTTCGCAGAGTCTCCGTCGGTGGAACCTGTTCAGCCATCCATCTCTGAAATTTGCTGCCTATCGTGCCCGTCGTTATCCGAGTTGAATATTAGAATTCCTGTACCTCGTACCGTCGAAAAAATCTTGAAATGACACATCGCGGATCATTCAGCAGCGGCCTGAGCGCACCTGTTTCAGCGCAAGGGTTCTAACAAGGGAACCTCCCCATCGCACCCCCCTCAGATTTAGTTACAAGTTGGCACAGTGGATAGGCCTGGAAAAACTGAACACAGATCAATCCAGAAAACAGGAAGAAGTTGTGTGGAACTATGAAAAAATAAGCAAAATATACAAACTGAGTAGTCCATAGGCAACATTGGCCACATCAAGGAGGATGTGAGCTCAAGAGCGCCGTGGTCCCGTGGTTAGCGTGAGCAGCTGCGGAACGAGAGGTCCTTGGTTCAAGTCTTCCTTCGAGTGAAAAGTTTAAATTTTTATTTTCAGACAATTATCAGAGTTCAGGTACTCACACATAATCAACTTCGCTCTCCAAAATTCCAGGACATGTTCAGATTTGCTTGGACATATGCAGGATTTGACGGTCTACACACGGAAAAATTTGAAAACGTTAAAAACATATGTTTTGACAGAGCACAGAGAAAACTGCGCGACTGTGAAACTGTTGCATTCATTTGTTGCAGTTTATGTGACACACTCTTATGTTTTCATCACTTTTTTGGGAGTGATTATCACATCCACAAGAAAACCCAAATCGGGCAAGGTAGAAGAATCTTTTTACCTATTAGCCAAGTGTGCAAGTTAGGTGGGTCGACAACATATTCCTGTCATGTGATGCACATCCCGTCACCAGTGTCGTATAGAATATATCAGACGTGTTTTCCTGGGTCAAATATTTTCGGTTCCCATTGGAGAGGCACGTCCTTTCGTCTACAAATCGCACGGTTTTGCGGTGCGGTCGCAAAACACAGACACTAAACTTATTACAGTGAACAGAGACGTCAATGAACGAACGGACAGATCATAACTTTGCAAAAAGAAAGTAAGTAAACTTTTCGCTCGAGGGAAGACTTGATCCAAGGACCTCTCGCTCCGCAGCTCCTCACGCTAACCACGGGACCGCGGCGCTCCTGTGTTCACATCATCCGTGTTGTTGCCTATGTTGCCCATAAACTACTCAGTTTGTATATTTTGCTTTTTTTTTTCATAGTTCCACACAACTTCTTCCTGTTGTCTCGATTGATCTGTGTTCAGTTTTTCAAGGCCTATCCACTGTGCCAAATTATAACTAAATCTGAGGGGGGGTGCGATGGGGAGGTTCCCTTGTAAGCTGTAAACGTGTGTCGAAAACAGCGCTTCGTAGATCCACGTTGCTCACTTCGTCAAAAGACTACAGGGTGTTTCATAATGTTTTGATGACTTCAGATTTAAATAACGCGCACTAGAAACAAGATACAGTGATGGTGGCGTCGTCTATTATAAGTGTAGAGTGTGAGGTTTCATCCCACATACAAGTCAGTAATCATGTTGTATTGGTCGAAGCAATAATGCGCGTTCGCGGTGGAGTGCTGTTTTCACTACGGTATGTACGTTCCTTTCGTAAGCATCTCAAGAATCAGCCGCGATATCCCATTCCTGCTCGTGGAAAATATTGAACAGGATAAGAAACTTCCTTGAAACTGCCAGTAATTCGACTCGCGAGTCAACCAGCCCTCGTGAAACTTTCCGAACTCCGTGCCACACTTCTGCCTACGTTGTTATTTGAAGGCGAGAGAGCACTCCGACCGGCCGGAATGCTCGCAACAGTTAAAATATCGAATTCACGGTGGAATTTCCAGAATTCCTCCAGCAATTACGAAAGATGTGTTCAAATCCGCACGAAACGCCTCGAGCATTGTGTAGCAGCGGACCGTCGCCATTTGTCCTATGTAGTATTTCGTAGGTAAAATTGGATAACCATTGTACCTTCTGTACAATGTTCACCTTTGTATCGCGATTAGTTTGTGTGTTATCCAAATTTGAAATCATCAAAATATTGTGAAATGTCCTGCATTTGACGTTCAGAACTCATGTCAATTCCAGAAAGCTGTTCGATGCAACTCTCGAGAATTGTAGAGGAAATCGACTTCAGAGCTCTCCGATCGACCTTATTTCACTACAGGTAGGAGGATTTTTGAAGTGATGCGTGGCTCTGTCTGTAGCACATGCGAGTGGCAACTGTTGGATCGTTGGTTCGAGCCTCGTATCGGTCATTCTTTCGTTCTTTTTCGTTCATTTCGTTTAACTACGCAATTAAAATATAAAACGGAATAGAGTATGATATAAAATGACAATATGAAGAGTGATCATATGATGCACATAATTTTTTATTTAACTGTCTTGATAGCAAATTTTTTTGGACAAAATTGCCGGTTTCGGCTATACAATAATCATCTTCAGAATCTACAACAGAAGTAAAAGAAAAAAAATCATTACTGTTTCATACAAAAAGAGAACAAAAACAGAGGACAGAAAAGTTAAAATAAACACGATATAACTCTCAATGCGCTGCAATGCAACATGTCAAAATAATATGAATAAAAACTGCCATGCATGTTTCAACAGGACGTATACGGCATACAAACCGATCCTAGAGGTCATTGATGCATGCACAACGTACAGATATTTACACAAAGTAGTGAAAAGATGCTAGCTTGAAGCTGGTCAGAATTTAACAAATATTCAAAAATAAAATTTGATTACAGAATTCACTGCCAGGAGACAAGTAGATTTTTCAGATGGTTAAATGTAAAAAATAATTTTTGCTTACTTACATACAACTAAGAATACTTTAAAGAACTGTGCTTTTAAATGAACCTTCTTTGAACTACATTGTGTAATTATCTGTACGTTACGCTTGCATCAACGGGGTCTATGTTCGCTTTCTATCCTATAAACTTCCAGTTACAGCATGCATCGTAGTTGTGTCCATATCTTTCTACATTGTTATGACGTGTTATAGTACAGCGGAATGAGAGGTATAGCGTGTTAATGGTATATTTTCTGTCCACTATTTTCAATCTCTTATTATATTTAGTAGTAACGGGTTTTTTCCTTCTTCCTTTACTTCTATTGCAGTTCTGATGATGCCTATCGTATAGCCGAAACAGACATTTTTGCCCAAAAAACTTCGCGATCACGACAATTAAATAATAAATTATGTAAATATAAAAACAAACAAATTTATAATAATCAACATATAACTAATTAACATTTTATTGAAAACATAATTGACTCTTCATTTACCACAAAATATTTCCGTGTGGATTTTCTAGTGTATAATAGAACAAGTCTTTGGCTAGTAGCATTGCTTCATGAGAAACTAGAGCCAATGGTGTTGGTTTGACGAGATTATTTTGTCTGAGGATTTACTCGCAATATACAAGGGCATTTCTCACGCGTTATCTTGAAACTCCATTGCATATGGAGTCTTCAACGTCATCATCTTGTGCCGCTAAAGGACCAGACAAGTTTCTGTCATCCATTTCCGACATGAAAATCTTTCTTTTTTTTTTCTTTCGTAGTGTTAGAAGATTTTCACATATAACGCTGCAGAACACTATCTGCTGCTTCGGCAATGAACGCTGAAATGCTGCTATAGCCACAGCCATCCCATGCAAAAGATGTCGTATCCCTTCCAACCGTTGTGGAATTTGCCAAAATGTTTTGTCTCCAAGCAGCTGTGGCCTGCTCCACAGGTAACCCTACTAGCGTAAGCGTTTGGTCATCGCCATGTGATCTCGATTTTGGCAACCGTCATCAACAAATAGTAACGTGCGTACTGCACAATTTGTAGACATACGAAGATAACAAGTATTGTTAACTCTCTCCGTAGAGAGGCGCTCTCTAATATCGCGTTTTCCCTCAAACCAGATGCAATTTTCATAAGCTATTTAAATGATGTAAGTATCTGAACTGGACGAAAAAAATAATGATCGAAGTGAGACTAAAACCAGCCTTTCAGAGATTAGCAATCTCGAGTTCTACCGATAGAACCACGCGGCCTGTCAAAAATTGTCCTACCTGTAGGTCGCTCGGAGAACTTCAAAGTTGAGTTTCTCGAGAATTTTGTAGACTATTTAGTTTTGAAATAAATGTACCACAAATATAAGAAATTACAAAACTCCGATTGTCATATCAGCCCTTCTTAGATTTTCCGGAACGTTTTACTCCTTATAAACAGTAATTTCCACTCTTTTATGCCGGCCGCGATGGCCGAGCGGTTCTAGGCGCTACGGCCTGGAACCGCGAGACCGCTACGGCCGCAGGTTCGAATCCTGCCTCGGGCATGGATGTGTGTGATGTCCTTAGGTTGGTTAGGTTTAAGTAGTTCCAAGTTCTAGGGGACTGATGACCTCAGAAATTAAGTCCCATAGTGCTCAGAGCCATTTGAACCATTTTTGAACCCACTCTTTTATCTTTGTATCTTCCTCTTTTTTCCTTATGGTTACATTTCGGACACTAGTTTATGATGTAAGTTTATGATGTAAGTTTCTCGATGCCAACTGTAATATTCCACTGGTTCACCGAGAGCAGCGCAGCGTTTAAGGCACTGTGCACTCTTTCGACTCAAGCGAGTTTCAGTTCCTATTCGACAGACCAGTTATAAACTTTCCATGGTTTACCTGAATCAGTTTTGACAAATACAGGAACAGTTTCATGAAAATTGCTACCGATTACCTCCTGCTCCATGCTCATCCACCCCCCCTCCTCCCCCACCCCCCTAAAGTTTTTGCTCCTCTGCAAATACTCACACCGTCTCCTTCGTTTAGTTCCTTCAATATCCTACGAAATTCCTCGGCCTGAATGGAGGTGGATTATTTCTAGCACCTAAAAGAAAATAAAGATAAAATTTCCCCAACGACATTGTGAGCATTCTATCACGTTTGCCGCGAGGAGTGGCCGCGCGGTTAGAGGCGCCATGTCACTAATCGTGCGGCCCCTCCCGCCGGAGGTTCGAGTCCTCCCTCGGGCATGGATGTAAGTGTTGTCCTTAGCGTTAAGTTAGTTTAAGTAGTGTGCAAGTCTAGGGACCGATGACCTCAGCAGTTTGGTCCCTTAGGAAATCACACACATTTGAACATTCTATCGCGTTTACTGTTCTTAGGACATCGGAATTAGTTGGGATGAGTGTGTTTAAGAGGGCTAAATTTTCTCACTAAGACTATTTACACACACTGATGAGCTAAAACATTGCCACTGACCACTGAGAGATAGAATGCCACCGGGTGGCGTTGTGGATGCGCGATATGGTAGGGAAAGTATATAAGCAGAGCAGAGAGGAATTCTATTCTAAAGAAGAATTCGGGACGTAATTGGAAAATCCACAGATATAACAGGCTTTGAAAAAGGGCAGATTATTATGGCCAGGCGCCTCGGAAATATCACGGAAACGGCGAAGCTGGTCGGCTGTTCGCATGCCTTGACCACCAAATTCGCCAGATCTGAACCCGATGGAACACACCTAGGACACTAATGTGCACCAACTCCGCGCCTACAAACCAGAGACCCATTCCACGGGAACTGCGTAACGTATGCGTTGATATCTGATTGCCACATACCTCCGGAAACCTAGAAAGTACTTATCGAATCCGTGGCATGCAGAATCGCTGCCGTATTGCGTTTCAAAGGTGGACATAACAGGTTATTGAGCAGTATTATAGTGGTTTTGTTCATCAGTACGCGAGACTCTTCACGTACGAAGTCTACAGTGATTTCCACATTCTACTAGGATACGGTTAAATTTTGATAACTTAAATTTAATAATAGGTTTGTCATTATTATTACGCAGTTGTGTGTGTGTGTGTGTGTGTGTGTGTGTGTGTGTGTGTGTGTGTTTGAGTGCAGCAACTTGCACTCATTTTACAGTAAACCGCATTTCATGCGAATATATTTATCTTTAAAATCTGTGGTAAAATATTTATTTTCCTGTATACGTCCACAGAAAGATATAAATGCAAACATGTAATTTATTTATGTTAGTAAGAAAATTAGATTGGTGTGGTGCATGAGTGATCATTCCGTAATTAGCTGAAAGCGTTGGATGCTGTATGTTAAGTGCTATCACACAAACTGGTATTTACCTTATCCCGAAAGACGCAGTGTCTAATTGTCTGAAGCGATGTGTTACAGGTGTGGGAGTCGGACTGACGAGAGACTGTTCCACTTTGATGGTGGCGCAGTACTTCAAACGGCGCCGCGAACTCGTCGAAATCTTCATTGTGTCTGGCAGTGGGCTGGGAATTGCTGTCATGTCAGTATTTATCAAGGGCGCCATCAGGTGAGTGCAGCAGACGTCTGTTATCTTACTTACATAATTTTTCATTCGTCTTTTTAAGCTATCAATTATGAGTCTTTCCGCAGATGGTGATTTATAAAGCGAATATTGCAGGGGCTCCTTTCAGATAACTTCGTTATCATCTGTAAATTTTGAAGTAATAAAACACTGTGACAGGACATAACTTAGTTAGAATGTATTGCATAGTACTTCTTCGAACTCGAATAAATGCATTACAAGACGTAGGGCTTTATTCGCTATATAAGCCCTAGCACGTACCTGGAACTTTCAAACAGCGCTGTCAGCCCTGCTTAAGTTTCAGTGATTACCGTGGGGAGCAACGCTGGACCGTCTTGCTTTTCTAATAGTTGGATGGTTGGTTAGCCACAGTATCGCTTTGGTCATAGAAACCAGAGCTAAAAAAAGTATACGCTGTTAAACATTGATTCCTATATGTTTGAAATCTGCGTTTTCCTACGAGTTTTAAAAGATTAATACGAAATAACGCCACTAGACCTTTCCTGTTAAGCAAACGTATAGTTTGTAAAATATGTACATACCTCGATATATTCCTTAGATCATTTTGAATTTTCACACACTATTTTCTGTCAAAGTGAATGGCCATTATATCGCCAGCTCCAGCTATGTCTACAGAAATGTTTGTTCCGCTCTGCGACCAAGTGTAGTTGTATTCTTTCGTTGTAAGTCCTCTGGCCAAATCATGTGTCTGGCCTCAGTTATTCTGTGTACGATCGTGTAGTTGTCCTTGGATTTATTTTCCAGCACGTTCACGGGATGGCATAATTAATTAATGTTGGATAATCCATAGCGGTTGACTTCATACTTCTTGGAAGCGAGACCCGTTAGTATAGCGTTGTCTCAGGTTTCCAATTTTAGACGGTGCATGTTTCACTGTCGTGATAGTTTGGCTCTACTTTACTAACCTTATATGCGGAATCCACCTTTTGTTTATGTTTGAGGTGTATATCATTCTTTCCCGTCATTCTGAGAATTTTCTGGTCTTATCGGTATTTTCACATTCTTGCTGAAATATTGTAACATTACTGCACAAAGAATCGTAAATACAAGATTTGACAATAAGTCAATTCCAGTACATGCAGTGTAACATTTATTTGCTTGTAGTTAGGTATTTCTCTACTTCTGTACAACAAGCTTGCCCGTTTCATCTTGCAATACCAGTTTCAAGCGCACGTCTGGGTGAGTTATGTTTTATTTCCGATCAAGAACATCAGTTTAATAGATTACATTTCTACTTACGTCTAGGTGGAACAGATGATCACATGACATCCAGGGCCCAACTGTGAGCTTATTGTTATGAAATATTATTATTATAATCATTTAGTTTTTATAACATGAAATTTTTCGTGACAATAATTGTTTAAAAGCTATTTGACAGTTGGGATCCTTAGATGCTATACGTTCACAATTTTTTCTTATCTTTAGGAGTTACAGAAGGTGTGTTTGTTACATAGCATTCCAAGCTTCCTACTTTCAATTGTAATCAAGACTTTAACAAAAATGGGAAAGGTAATGTTAATCAGGACACTGCAAAGAGTTGTGACCTAAATAACAATAGATTTATTCATTTTTAACATCACAAGACAAACATTTTTATTTGACAACGCTTTCACTAATATGCGGTCTATGGTGAACAAAGTGATCAGCTGGGGATCATCACACGACACTAACCAGAACTAATCGCTTTACCTGACTTCATACATGTGAATCCGTGGTATGGCACAAAAACTACGCTACTATCAAGCATCTGTACTCTACTATTCCATAAAGAAAAATATGGTTCCAAAGAACAGGGTGCTGTGAAACCTATACTGGAGCGCTACGCCATAGCAGCGAATACTTTACCCTCCTGCTGGTCAGGGCGGCACACCAAGATGCGTTCGTCGACTGGAGTCATGGACGGCAGTAATCTGTTATTAATGGTGCGCGCCCGAAAAATGCAAGTACGCGGTCTCGTGTACAGCTAATTCGTAACGCAGGTACTTCCCTACGAGCCTCTGAAACCCTGGTGGATTCCAGTGTGCAGGTGGACCCGTCTGCTGATCTGCCAAACCAATTTGACTCTCTGCCACGACTATGCGTGACGGAACGTGTCAAATGTTTGGACGGCCGACTCAAAACAAATAAGCACATCCATGCATCACTCGTGTGCGTGATGCTAGAAGCATTTGATGGTTCAGATGGTGACTGGCACAGGCTCTAAGTGGCACGCTAGCAAAGGACACAAGTCTCAACGTTTACGTAAAGACCTGCAGTTCTTTACTAGCGAAGCGCCAGTACGAGAGTGACCTCTTCTCTTTCTCTCAGTTTTCCTCGCCAGCACGGTAGCATAGCACATTTACATCTTAGGTTAAACCCACTTTAGCACAAGCCAATCACGAGCTGGAGCGCGACATTCGGAACAGGAAGACGGCCCCTTTGCTCTGCATGCACAGATTGACTAACCAGAGACTTTAAAGTTAATTGGGAGAAAAGGAAAAAAGATTCACCTTCGCAGCGTCTTTCTCGTGCGTTTACTAAAAACTAAAAACATGACCTGGATGAAACCACAGTCCTCCATAAACGAACTTTCCAAAGAATCTCTCACATATATGGATAATTGTTTTCTTTTTTATCTGTGATTAGATATGTTTATCCTTTATCGTGATCGAAAATTTCAGTAAAATTTTGTATGTACTGCTTGGGTTTCAGATCATTTCGTTTATTGAGTAAGTCGTCCGAGAAATTTTTCGTACATATGTATATCTCCAACTCTTCCAAAATACTCATAATACATACTTTAGATATTTTGTGTAAAATTTGTACATTGTTATCAATGTGTTCTGCTTTGTGGCTTTCATCTTTAAGAGGCTGGTAGGATGTAGATTGACTGCTTTCACATACTCTAGTATGTTCTCTGAATCTAATGTCGATGTTTTTTCCTGTTTGACCGACAAATGGGAAGAAACATCAGCATTAAATTTAAGAACACACGAGAGCATGTGAAATCAATCAGACATTGTTATACCTACTTCCTAAAAATGAAAACAACAACGCAGAATACATTGACAATACTGTATAAATTTTACACAAAAATCTAAAGGACATAAAGTGAATATTTTGGAAGACTTGGAGATTGACACACAAACGAAAGATTTCCTGCTCTACTTACTCAGTAAACAAAGTCACCTGAACCACAGACCCTAATTACAAAATTTTACTGAAATTATCTACCACGAGATAGGATAAACATAACAAATCACAAATAGAAAAATAACCATGTAATATCTATGCAACAAACACGCCTTCTGTGAATTGTGAAGATAAAAAAAATGAGAACATACAACGTCTAAGGATCCCAACTGTCAAACAGCTGTTAAACAACTATTATTACGAAAAATTTCATATAATAACAACCATGTGATTATAATAATAATATTTCACTACAGTAAGTTCACAATTGGCCCCTGGGGCCACATGATCGTCAACTCCTCCTAGATGTAAGTAGAAATGTAATTATGAAAGTGGCGTTCTTGATAATAAGTAAGACGTAAATAAGATTCATTATTCTCAACATCAACAGGTGAACTTGAAAGTGTAGCCGAAACATGCAAGCTTGTTGTACTGAAATATCTAAATACAAGCAAATAAATGTTACACATTAGCTATTAAAATTGACTTCTTGTAAAGAGTCATATTCGACGTAGCTTTTTCTGCAGGACCTACTGACAAAAATAAATAAATACAAGATGTTTACAGCTGATTAATTTCTGCACTATCTCGTGAACCACATTTGTGCCATGGTTAACGTACTTTTGAAATACCTATTTTTATGAGACTTTCACCATTATAGATAATTTTGTATTAGACATTAGATTTTAAATATCTTGCCTATGGGGCCAAATATGTTCGAGTAGGCTCTGTACAAAACTTTTGGGCACGTTACTTAGATAAGTATCTATGTACATTCTACCATTCTGAATTGCTTTCTGTAATTTGCCACTGAAGATTAGCATGTGACCTGATACCCGTCTGACCTAACAAAAATTTAAAATAAATTCTCTGCAGCCGATGTCGCCATTTTAGTCATAAAAAATAAAGTTCTTGAGAAAAAAGATGAAACTGTTACATCAAGGTGTGCCGATGTAGTGTATGGCTGCTGAGCTGGAACAGTCACCGATGGACAACTTCCGGCGCACCTGTCTCACCTCATTTGTGTTAGACCTGCACAGGTATGCATGGCTCTGGTGGAGTCGGTTTTGATGAATTAAATATCCTTGCGATTCTTCCAATGAATCTCAGTCTATTATCTGCTTTTCGTATTACTGGTGTTATGTGATCATTCCATTTAAATACGCTCCTGACGATAACTCCTACATATTTTGCGCTAGATACGGTTTCCAACAATTTGTCACCAATGGAATAGTTGTGCAGTAGTGGATTTCTTCTCCTACGACTGCGCAATATGTTAACATTTATTTAACGTTCAGACCGTGCACAATTCACTTATCCTCGACAGTTCCTTTTGCAAATCGCTTCGGTCTTCTGGAGTTGCTGTGTTCTTGTAGACAACGCTGCGAACAATCGTAAAGAGCTTCCTACGCAGTCTCCTAGATCATTTATATACATTGAAAACATTAACGGTCCTATCACACTACCTTGTGGTAGTCCGGAAATTACCTTTACAGCTGTCGATTTTGTTCCGTTAAGAGTGACGAGTTGTGTTCTCACTGCAAGGAATTTTTGACTTCTGTCGCAAATATGCCCCGATACTCGGTACGATCGCATTTATTTCATTAAACGGCTGTGCTGGTCGGTGTCAGATGCCTTCCGGAAGTCCACGAACACGCCATCATCATGAGCGCGGATGCCTACAGCACTGTGGATGTCGTGGAGGAACAGAGCGAGCTGACTTTCACAAGCTATCTTGATTTTCATCGAGGACATCTTCGTTCTTCAAAAACGTGATAATCCTTGAGATTAAAACATGTTCCACAAATGTGCAATACAGTGTCGTAAACGATACAGGCCTATAATTATATGAATTTTTCCTGCGACCCTTCTTGAAAACGGAAATTTCTGCGCTGTTTCTCAGTCGCTAGATTCTCTTCGTTACTCCTACACCCTATGATTAACTGCTAGTAGGGCACAACTTCTTTCGTATAATCTTTGTAGAATCTTACAGGTATCTCATCTGGTCCTGATGCTTTTCTACTAATATCCGGTTGCAGTTGCTTTTCTGTTTCGCGAGCACTTATCTCAACACCTGCCATTTCAATGTGCGTACGATAATTGAAAGGAGCGACCATATTGCGATCGTCCGCGGTGAAACAATTTCGGAAGACCGAATTCAGTATTTCGGCCTCCTCTCTGTCATTTTCCGTTTCGGTGACATTGTGTTCACTCACTGAATAGATGATTTAGATCCGGTTCCTGATTTTACGTAAGACCAAAACCTCTTAAGGTTTTCAGTCAGTCAGATCGGTTGACAAAATTTTATTTTCAAAGTCGAACGCTTCTCTCATTGATCTCCTAACGCTCATTTTCGCTTCGTTCAGTTTTTGTTCGTCTGTTAGGTTTTGACTTCTCTTGAATCTGAGATGAAGCTCTCTTCGTTTACATAGCAGCTTTTTAACTTGGTCAGTAAACCATGGTGGATCTTTCTCTTTCCTTAATACCTTGCTCTGAAAAAGCTTGTCTAAGACATATTGAACGTTCCTTTTGAATTTTTTCCATTTGTGCTCCAAATCTTCGTTGTCAATACTGAATATTTGGTGTTGACTGCTCAGAGGTTCAGCAGTTTGCATCATACCACTCTTGCTAAGCAAAAATATTTTCCTACATTTCTTAACATTCGTTGTAATGCCCGTAACCATAAATTTCATCACTGATATCCTCCTCTATATCAACTGATTCGAGAAGTTCCGGTCTGTATGTTGTTAAGAGGTCTACGAATTGGTCTTCCATCTATCTGCTCGAAGTAATTTTCTGGCAAGACATTTAGAACACTGCGACACGAATACTTGTCTCTGGCACCAGTTTTAATCGCATGATTCTACCATTCTATACCTGTCAACGTGAGGTCACCCACTATTACAACAGCATAATCAGGAAATTTACTCACGAAATTTTGCATGTTTCCTCTGAAGCGTTCTACTACTATAGCTCCTGATGGAGAACAGTTCCTGTTTACAGTTAATTTGGTAACGTGAATATTACGTCAATTACACATAATACTAATTGTCATCGTAGCTATTATAGAAACGGTCATACCGTAACTTTGCAAATGGCACATGGCATGGCAGTCACGCACGGGTGGAACCAGTCATTAGAAGATGGCGAACGCAACAAGAAGAATGCCCTCCACTACGCGGAATGAGCACAGTATTGAACGATTGCCCTATTGCACACTTACTCATAACGGAGTCATTGCTGCAGGCTGGACTGTTGGCATGCATGTTATTGCGACAGTCTCCATCGTCCAGAAATCATAATCGTCGTAATGTGTAATGGACACGTGAACGTGGTAGCTGGGGTGCCCAACCGCAAAATGTATTATTTTCACACGAATTCTATTTCTGCGTGCCCTGCAGTAATGGCCAGATACGTGTCAGACGATGCCGTGGTAACAACAATATGGCAGCATGCGTTATTATATGATATTGTGGACAAATGTCAATTGTGACGGCTTATGGGGCTACTGAATGCGGCACGCGATCTGGTCTTATTCACATTGACAGTAAACAAAAGAACCATTGTTACATCCGGGGGCATTTAGGGCAATAAGTGTAATTCATCCTTCAGGTAACTTCCTATGCTGTATATTGCCAGCACAGAGGGTTTGGTTGGGTGATTTGGGGGAAGAGACCAAACAGCGAGGTCATCGGTTTCATCGGATTAGGGCAGGATGGGGAAGGAAGGGTGCCGTGCCCTTTCAAAGGAACCATCCACGAATTTGCCTGGCGCGATTTAGGGAAATAACGGAAAACCTAAATCAGGATGGCCGGACGCGGGATTGAACCGTCGTCCTCCCGAATGCGAGTCCAGTGTGCTAACCACTGCGCCACCTCGCTCGGTGTCAGCAGCGTCCGATCACACGTGGCGATGAATTTCCACGTTATCTTCGAAGAACACCACTGGCTGGGAAATTTAATTACATTTCGCCCGTCGACGCTGTCTGGGTTATAGTTGTTCGATAATTTGTTCAGCACGACTTCCCATCAACCACCGTTGACACTTCGTAAACTCGTATAAGAAACTGGGAGGAGGAACCTTCCCCAGGAACATATCCAGGGCCTACCTGATTCCATGCCAAGACTCCATCGCAGCACATGAGAGTTTCAAACCACACTGTATTCTCGGTATAAGGCATCACGTACAGTTTTGTAATTGTGATCAGTTCTACATTGCCATGTCACGGGACATGAAGTTAAGTGCAGTCACATGTATCATTCTCGGTATTTGGTTGGGTATCTTCGTATTTTGGTTGGGGCCTGGTGGTCTAGCAAAAAAAAATGGTTCAAATGGCTCTGAGCACTATGGGACTTAACTTCTAAGGTCATCAGTCCCCTAGAACTTAGAACTAATTAAACCTAACTAACCTAAGGACATCACACACATCCATGCCCGAGGCAGGATTCGAACCTGCGACCGTAGCGGTCGCGCGGTTCCAGACTGAAGCGCCTAGAAC
Source organism: Schistocerca nitens (assembly GCF_023898315.1). Lineage (NCBI taxonomy): Eukaryota > Metazoa > Arthropoda > Insecta > Orthoptera > Acrididae > Schistocerca > Schistocerca nitens. Next base: position 718,137,877 of record NC_064616.1, read on the forward strand.
CGCTCGGCCACCCCGGCCGGAGGTGGTCTGGCAGTAAACAACTCGTCTAGAAACCGAAAGATCGGCAGGATCGAATCCTGGGCGAACCACAGATTGTTCAGTCCGCCTGTAACTTAGCATTCGTCTCTCTATGATGAGGAGATTTGCCAGAAACGATACGCGGTTCGGATTCCACGTTAAACTTTAGATCTCATTTCCCCATTGAACAACAGGGGTAGGTTAGGGAGGCGCAAGTCACCCAACTGCGGTTCATTTGAAAAACTTGCACTAGACTGTTGAGCCACGTGACATTTATGTGGGTGAATTTTTTTTTCTGTTTAACGTAAAGAATAAAGTCATCCTTTTACACCACTTTTTTATATTTCACTGTATTAGTGTCATTATACGAAGGTTGGAACTTAAATAATGGCAACTTTTTATTCACTACCGAAACAAAAGAGTTACATGTTTGCACCTGTTACTGTCCTTCAAAGTAGTCACCAGTGTTGTGTAGAGCCCGTTGCCAGTGATGTGGAAGGCGTAGTCATCAGGTCATCAGCCACGAAGCCAAAACTAAAACGCCAATCCAATGAATGGCGTCATTATGGGTCGCTGCTTCGTGCGAATGGAGCTGTCTACTGCCTGTCGAATCTCAGGAACAGTTCTGAAGCGAATGCCACGAAAACCAAACCAGAAACGCCAATCGAACGAATGGCGTCATTATGGGTCGCCGCCGAAGTAGAAAGGGCGTCAGAGCCCCGGTATGGTGAAAGTTTTGGTGATTCTCGTGTACGACTGTTATGGTGTTATCCTAACGAATTACGTTCCTCCACGGTGGACCATCAATGCACAGTATTTATTACTGTTCGTTTTTGGAGCGTCACCTACGACTACTTTTGCGAAAGAAGCAGCGACACTTTCTGCGCAGCCCACCCATCATTTTGCACGACAATCCTCGGCCGCATACAGCACAAGCCGTGGCTGCTCTGTTCGGTCGATGGGACTGGGAAGTACTGTACCATCCACCATATTCCCCGGGCAGTTGTAGAATTTTGGAACACGTATTATGTTCGAGTATAATGACTTTTCTGGAGACTAGAAATCTACTCTGTAGGAATCAGCATTGGTTTCGAAAAAGAAGGTCGTGTGAAACCCAGCTCGCGCTATTCGTCCACGAGACTCAGAGGGTCATAGACACGGGTTCACAGGTAGATGCCGTGTTTCTTGACTTCCGCAAGGCGTTCGATACAGTTCCCCACAGTCGTTTAATGAACAAAGTAAGAGCATATGGACTATCAGACACATTGTGTGATTGGATTGAAGAGTCCCTAAATAACAGAACGCAGCATGTCATTCTCAATGGAGAGAAGTCTTCGGAAGTTAGAGTGATTTCATGTGTGCCGCAGGGGAGTGTCATAGGACCGTTGCTATTCACAATATACATAAATTACCTTGTGGATGACATCGGAAGTTCACTGAGGCTTTTTGCAGATGATGCTGTGTTGTATCGAGAGGTTGTAACAATGGAAAATTGTACTGAAATGCAGGAGGATCTGCAGCGAATTGACGCATGGTGCAGGGAATGGCAATTCAATCTCAATGTAGAAAACTGTAATGTGCTGCGAATACATAGAAAGATAGATCCCTTATCGTTTAGCTACGAAATAGCAGGTCAGCAACTGGAAGCAGTTAATTCCATAAATTATCTGGGAGTACGCATTAGGAGTGATTTAAAATGGAATGATCATATAAAATTGATCGTCGGTAAAGCAGAGGCCAGACTGAGATTCATTGGAAGAATCCTAAGGAAATGCAATCCGAAAACAAAGGAAGTAGGTTACAGTACGCTTATTCGCCCACTGCTTGAATACTGCTCAGCAGTGTGGGATCCGTACCAGATAGGGTTCATAGAAGAGATAGAGAGGATCCAACGGAGGGCAGCGCGCTTAGTTACAGGATCATTTAGTAACCGCGAAAGCGTTACGGAGATGATAGATAAACTCCAGTGGAAGACTCTGCTGGAGAGACGCTCAGTAGCTCGGTACGGGCTTTTGTTAAAGTTTCGAGAACATACCTTCACCGAAGAGTCAAGCAGTATATTGCTCCCTCCTACGTATATCTCGCGAAGAGACCATGAGGATAAAATCAGAGAGATTAGAGCCCACACAGAAGCATACCGACAATCCTTCTTTCCACGAACAATACAAGACTGGAATAGAAGGGAGAACCGATAGAGGTACTCAGGGTATCCTCCGCCACACACCGTCAGGTGGCTTGCGGAGTATGGATGTAGATGTAGATGTAGACTTAAGTACGTGTGACTTTGATTTGATTCCGAAGATGAAGGAACCACTTCGTGCCATTCGCTTCAGAAATGTTCCAGGGATTCGACAGACAGAAGATCGCTCCATTCGCACCATCAACAAAACAGGCTCTGCTAACGGTATACTACGCCTTCCACATCACTGGCAACGGGTTCTACACAACGCTGGTGACTACTTTGAAGGACAGTAACAGGTGCAAACATGTAACTCTTTTTTATCGGTTGTGAAAAAATAATTGCCACTATTTAAGTTCCAACCCTCGTATTACTTGAATGTCTCCCGTTACACCTTAGAGTACCTCCTGGTTCGAATCCACGTTCGACACAAAATTTTCATCTGTCAGGACGTATTAAAACAGCGCACTTTCCGCTGCAGCGTGAAAGATTCATTCAAGATTCTAAAAACGTCATCTTACAATCTTGTCTGATATTATTTGATGTTATCGTATAGCATCGTTACATGAGTATTTACTCTTAGATTTTGCTGTCGTCCATAGTCTCCTTCATTTTGAGACTGTACTTTCATAGTTAACGAGGCGACGTAGTTCAGGCATTGGACTAGATTTTCGGAAGAGCAGGTTTCAAAACCGTTTCGGCTCTCCAGATTTGGGCATTACGTGCTTTTCTAAATCACTTCTTGAATGTGGAGATGATTCCTTACAGGTTGCCAAGATTCATTTCCTTTACAAACACTGTATAATTCGACCTTGAGCACCTTCCGTAATAACCTCGACGTCGACGGTCCCTTCAACCCTAATCATTAATTTTTCTTTTTTATTTCACTGTATTTCTCACGGTATCATTTTAGATTCAGTATAAATAATGTAGAATTGCTTTAAGGAGAATTGTAGTTCAGTCAGTTTTGCCATCCTGAAATAATTTATCATTTGTTACCAAAACGTTCATACCACCACCTTCCTTGCTCATATATTTATTTAATATTAATGAAATAGCTATATTGGCGACAACGAATAGTTTTAAATCCGTACCGTCTTCTTACTCAGCAGAGAAACAACGAAAGGAAAGAAAACATTAGAGACGGTCAGGAAGTATATGTAATAATCTCTCAGATGTAATCGTGCAAATTACATTCCTTTCAGTTCACTGGCCAAGTTCCAAGCACCTATATCCGAGTTTCATTAGCCCGCTACAGTTCTGTCATTACTTAACCAATATTATTTGCCGGATGCGAAGCTGGCAACAGCGTCACTAATCAGAGACGTTAGAACTGGCAACTTGACAAGAAAACGCCGAGCACTTTGGGCTTCCATTAAACTGCTCACACTGAACCTATCGCAGCATCTGCTTCAAGTAAAATAAAAGAGTAATCTTAGACACCGCGCATAATGGGAAACGTTACGTAATAGTGCTAATTTAAATAAGAGGAATTCTTGTGGTTTCAGTGTTCCACATACGCACGCTCTTTTTATTGAGTGTATTAACACATACAAAATTTCGCTGAATGACCACTGAATAATAGTATAAAATGTAGCAATAAAAATACATAATTGATGGTACACCCTATTTTAGTAATAAAATACAGTACAATATTACAACAGACACTAATAAATATTTGTACAAGAATGACTAAGAACGGTTGTGGTTCAAGAAGGACGGGGAAAAATATTTTGGAGATTCTTACTAATGGGTTGAACTGTATTCTGTGTTACTTAATTTGGTTGTATAAATTAACAATGTCAGACATAGAAAATATTTGAGTGTAAGTGCATGGTTACCAGTTTCCAGGAAGAAGGAATTGGCACAGCGCTGAACGAACGTGGGTCCGATGAAATACAATTATGTCTGATAAACGAAAACATCAAAAATATTGAATAGTATGTACTGGCTCATATTTCCACACACAAATCCACACCAGACTATGCTGAAATTTCTTTCTAACAGTTTCTTTAAATTATCACGCATGAAAGCCAGGATGGTTCTGTCAAAAACGTCACGTTCGATTTCTTCCAGCATCCCTACGTAATTCTAACTAATGTTTCGTTTCTAATGAACTCCATACATACCTGTCACACTGGGTAGGAAGAGAGAAAACCATATCTGTATACAAATACGCTGGTGTCCCAAATTAAAGGAACAAACCTAAATTTTGCAAGGATGTGTTTATTTTTGCCCCAAAACAGTAAAATCAGGTGATAGTAAATTTGAAATAATATAAAGAATACAGTACTTAAACAACTGCAACATGCGTAACGGTAGACAAAAATGTTCTTCGTTTTTTCGAACTTAACGGATTTACACACACTTTCCGATAACTGGTTAATGCGCTCAGTATGTGGTGTGACCACCTCTGGCAGCAATACAGGTCTGACAAATGACGGGGCATGCTGTGAATGATGTCATCAGTCTCATGTTGCTGCGTTGCTCGTAATTCTTGGCGAGTGGTTGGTGGATACTGACGTGATGCAACCCATGTTCCTAGTGCATTCCAGACGTGCTCTATGGGATTCAAATCGAGATAGTGAGCAGGCCACGCCATGTGTGCAATATCTTGCGTTTCCAGGAAAACATAAACCACTCATGCTCTTTGTGGTCGAGCATTATCGTCCAGAAACGCAAAGTCTGCGCCCAGAGCACCTCGCAACAACCGCCAAGATCTCGTCAAGATAGCTAACAGGAGTTAAACCTTTCCGGTTTTACCGTACAATTTCATGAAATGGTGTCAGAGTGCTCAACATAATCCCTGCCCACGTCATTAGGGATCATCCTCGATACCAGTTTCTTTCCACAATGGTTGGATCCCGAAATCGTGTTCCACGTTCCCTCCAGCTGCGAATCCATTAGAATCACGGCCAGACCAAATCTACATCTACATCTACATCCATACTCCGCAAGCCACCTGACGGTGTGTGGCGGAGGGTACTCTGAGTACCTCTATCGAGTCTCTCTTCTATTCCAGTCTCGTATTGTTCGTGGAAAGAAAGATTGTCGGTATGCCTCTGTGTGGGCTCTAATCTCTTTGATTTTATCCTCATGGTCTCTTCGCGACATAAACATAGTAGGGAGCATTATACTGCTTGACTCCTCGGTGAAGGTATGTTCTCGAAACTTCAACAAAAGCCCGTACCGAGCTACTGAGCGTCTCTCCTGCAGAGTCTTCCACTGGAGTTTATCAATCATCTCCGTAACGCTTTCGCGATAACTAAATGATCCTGTAACGAAGCGCACTGCTCTCCGTTGGATCTTCTCTATTTCTTCGATCAACACTACCTGGTACGGATCCTACACTGCTGAGCAATATTCAAGCAGTGTACTGTAACCTACTTCCTTTGTTTTCGGATTGCATTTCCTTAGGATTCTTCCAATGAATCTCAGTCTGTCATCTGCAAATGGGGACTCATCTGCGAAAAGAACATTGGCCCACTGTTCGACCGTCCATGTGACATGTTGAAGGCTGCACTCTAGACGTTCCCTTCTGTGGAAACGTGTCAGAGGTACGCATACAACAGATCTCTGACAATAAAGGCCACTCTGCCGAAGCATTCTGTAAACCGTTTGCTTCGCTACAACACGTTCAGCGCATGATGCGAGGTCAAATATCAGTTGCCATATACACTCCTGGAAATGGAAAAAAGAACACATTGACACCGGTGTGTCAGACCCACCATACTTGCTCCGGACACTGCGAGAGGGCTGTACAAGCAATGATCACACGCACGGCACAGCGGACACACCAGGAGCCGCGGTGTTGGCCGTCGAATGGCGCTAGCTGCGCAGCATTTGTGCACCGCCGCCGTCAGTGTCAGCCAGTTTGCCGTGGCATACGGAGCTCCATCGCAGTCTTTAGCACTGGTAGTATGCCGCGACAGCGTGGACGTGAACCGTATGTGCAGTTGACGGACTTTGAGCGAGGGCGTATAGTGGGCATGCGGGAGGCCGGGTGGACGTACCGCCGAATTGCTCAACACGTGGGGCGTGAGGTCTCCACAGTACATCGATGTTGTCGCCAGTGGTCGGCGGAAGGTGCACGTGCCCGTCGACCTGGGACCGGACCGCAGCGACACACGGATGCACGCCAAGACCGTAGGATCCTACGCAGTGCCGTAGGGGACCGCACCGCCACTTCCCAGCAAATTAGGGACACTGTTGCTCCTGGGGTATCGGCGAGGACCATTCGCAACCGTCTCCATGAAGCTGGGCTACGCTCCCGCACACCGTTAGGCCGTCTTCCGCTCACGCCCCAACATCGTGCAGCCCGCCTCCAGTGGTGTCGCGACAGGCGTGAATGGAGGGACGAATGGAGACGTGTCGTCTTCAGCGATGAGAGTCGCTTCTGCCTTGGTGCCAATGATGGTCGTATGCGTGTTTGGCGCCGTGCAGGTGAGCGCCACAATCAGGACTGCATACGACCGAGGCACACAGGGCCAACACCCGGCATCATGGTGTGGGGAGCGATCTCCTACACTGGCCGTACACCACTGGTGATCGTCGAGGGGACACTGAATAGTGCACGGTACATCCAAACCGTCATCGAACCCATCGTTCTACCATTCCTAGACCGGCAAGGGAACTTGCTGTTCCAACAGGACAATGCACGTCCGCATGTATCCCGTGCCACCCAACGTGCTCTAGAAGGTGTAAGTCAACTACCCTGGCCAGCAAGATCTCCGGATCTGTCCCCCATTGAGCATGTTTGGGACTGGATGAAGCGTCGTCTCACGCGGTCTGCACGTCCGGCACGAACGCTGGTCCAACTGAGGCGCCAGGTGGAAATGACATGGCAAGCCGTTCCACAGGACTACATCCAGCATCTCTACGATCGTCTCCATGGGAGAATAGCAGCCTGCATTGCTGCGAAAGGTGGATATACACTGTACTAGTGCCGACATTGTGCATGCTCTGTTGCCTGTGTCTATGTGCCTGTGGTTCTGTTAGTGTGATCATGTGATGTATCTGACTCCAGGAATGTGTCAATAAAGTTTCCCCTTCCTGGGACAATGAATTCACGGTGTTCTTATTTCAATTTCCAGGAGTGTAGTACTAAGGCGGTACCATCGTGCATTTACAGCCAAACAGCTGCTCTCTCTTTTTGATGTTAACCGTAGTCGGCCCCGCCCTGGTCTTCGGGGTAGTTTCGATCTCTATAAACTGTCGCCACATCCGAAAAACAACAGAACGATTCACATTAAGCCAGCGGCCCACTTCAGTTTGCGAGTGTCCTAATTTTTCTCATGGGCCTCCACCGTAGAGAGGCTGTTAGGCCTCTTCTTGTGCCATACTGCACCGCCTCTGACTGTGTATACAGCGACTGTGGATGTGGGACCACCCGGAAAACATTAGCCCGTTTGATAGGTGCCGTGATGTCATCGTTGTCCGTTGACCAGGATGCCATCTTCCGTGCAGGACACGATCGTACGGACACCTGTTGACAGTTTGCATGATTATATCGTAAATTAGACACAAGACGGGGAAAAGGTGGTTTGTTGCCTCAATTTTGAAAGCCAGTGTATAATAACCATTTATGAAATGAACATTCCACGTTGCCCAGTTAAAAACGGTTGATCAGTTGGATGTTGGTCTGAAAAATCAATAAATTTCCCTGTACGTCCTACACATTCGTCTCATAAAATAAACCTGTCTCAAGCCAGAAAGTTGGTTTGAACATTACAGTGCGTTATTGAGCGCATTCTCGTTGGAGATGGCATGGCCTTACCTTCCTCCGATCTAACTGCCATACCCAATCAGCTATAGGGGAACTAACAGTTCAACGTGAATTACAAACCGCGTGCAACTTGACATTTTCCACATTAATGAATCATTGTGAGGTGTGAGAAAAGTGATAATTATCAGAAAAAATACTATGAGCGTTTGGAGACCGAACCAATAGACACTGTGAAATATTGAGAGTCTCCTTAAGTGACTTAAGAAACGCCAGATATGCATTTTTTGTGCATAAGGTAGGCCTGCAATAAGAACGTACCACGAAGGAAGTATAGATAACGTTCAATGGATTAACAGTGAGCGATGTGGCGCAGTAGTTAGGACAATGGACTCGCATTCGGGATACGAAGGTTGAAATCCTCGTTCGACCATCCGAATTTAGGTTTTCCATGATTTCCCTAGATCGCGCCAGGAAAATGCTCGCATCGTTCCTTTGAAAGGGCACGGCCGATTTCCTTCCTCATCCTTGCAACAATCCGAGCTTTTGCACCGCCACTAATACCGTCAGTGTTGACAGGACGTTAGACCCTAGGCCATCTTCCTTCCTTCCGTTTACTGGATTGGGAAAAAAAAACCTGCCAGTGTTAGATCATGAATTTGTGTGACGTTGTACAGAGTCCATAAAAAGAATGTTTCCATCTCAATCCATGCGGATTGCGATCCTTCACCCAATCATGCAATCTGCCGCAGTCGTACTAGAGCACCTGAAATGTGTGCACATTGACGGTTATGGCAGGTGTGAGGCACACGCGCGCTTCTAAGACCTATAGAATGTGGATGAATTTCTTTGGAACTATAAAGTGGTTCAAAATGGCTCTGAGCACTATGGGACTTAACTTCTAAGGTCATCAGTCCTCTAGAACTTAGAACTACTTAAACCTAACTAACCTAAGGGCATCACACTCATCCATGCCCGAGGCAGGATTCGAACCTGCGACCGTAGCGGTCGCGCGGTTTATAAAGTGGTGGCAGTGGGTTAGATTTCCTTGCCTCACAAGCACTGCAATTATTTAGCGTGTCGGTAGAGTATTGGCACCTTATTAGGAGGTTGATCATAATCTATTTGTCGGCCCGTACGGGGTAGAAGTTTTTTTTTTTTTTTATCAGTTTACTGACTGGTTGGATGCGGGCCGCCACGAATTCCTTTCCTGTGCTAACCTCCTCATCTCAGAGTAGCACTTGCAACCTACGTCCTCAATTATTTGCTTGACGTATTCCAATCTCTGTCTTCCTCTACAGTTTTTGCCCTCTACAGCTCCCTCTAGTACCATGGAAGTCATTCCCTCATGTCTTAGCAGATGTCCTATCATCCTGTCCCTTCTCCTTATCAGTGTTTTCCACATATTCCTTTCCTCTCCGATTCTGCATAGAACCTCCTCATTCCTTACCTTATCAGTCCACCTAATTTTCAACATTCGTCTATAGCACCACATCTCAAATGCTTCGATTCTCTTCTGTTCCGGTTTTCCCACAGTCCACGTTTCACTACCATACAATGCTGTACTCCAGACGTACATCCTCAGAAATTTCTTCCTCAAATTAAGGCCGGTATTTGATATTAGTAGACTTCTCTTGGCCAGAAATGCCTTTTTTGCCATAGCGAGTCTGCTTTTGATGTCCTCCTTGCTCCGTCCGTCATTGGTTATTTTACTGCCTAGGTAGCAGAATTCCTTAACTTCATTGACTTCGTGACCACCAATCCTGATGTTAAGTTTCTCGCTGTTCTCATTTCTACTACTTCTCATTACCTTCGTCTTTCTCCGATTTTCTCTCAAACCGTACTGTGTACTCATTAGACTGTTCATTCCGTTCAGCAGATCATTTAATTCTTCTTCACTTTCACTCAGGATAGCAATGTCATCAGCGAATCATATCATTGATATCCTTTCACCTTGTATTTTAATAACAGTGTAGGGAAGCAAAAATAAAATAAAAAAACTCCTATGCTTCAACATGTGGCGTAGCAACCTGGGGTAAAATATTTCACATCTTTTATCAGTCCGGGAACTTTCCAAGAGATCTGTTAAGCAATGTATAGTCACCTGGATTAGCTATGGCTCGGTGGTTGTCAAGGGTTGACCAAGTACGTCCAAAATATTTTCCAATAAGATACAATTAAAATTATAGAAATGTTCTATTGTTTCTGAACTGACTTCAACGAGACAATTTATTCCTACGAAACAAACCCATAAATTACTACTGATGAGTCCTTCATTGTTGACATGGCGACTGATAATTAGAAGACCGATTGTGTGGAAGTGCATCAGTAACGTTCCCAAACCAGGCTTAGTTATCTCCAAGTTCGAAGTTAACATCCATCCAGACAAAATTTTCGTGTGAGTTCAGTAAACCCGTAATTGAGTCACTAAAATATTTTTAAGGTCAAAGAGGCTTCATTCGATCCAAATTTCGAGTTCAGAAAACCGAAGAATATGTTAAAGTCCTAGAGTTAACATCTAAAAATACGACTAATTCAAAATCTATGCAATATAGCTAACATTGCTGAAAATTCCACGAAGTGTAACTCGCACCAAGCTACATCTGTTCTATGACTTTAATTCGGGAAAGATCGAGTACACGAGTGACAATTCACAATCACCAGGCACAACGTGTGATATTCTGAAATTATTTTTAAATACCTTTCCTGTGCCGCTCCCAGAATTTACCAAGTACTCACCGATTACCCGTAATTAAGACAATGAGCATCATACAGATTCTGAAGCGAGCAGAAACATCAAACACATACAAGTCTTTAAATGTGCAACAGTATTGTTTCCACCTTGTGTTAATACTACCTACCTATTTGTGTCCATCGGTCCATTGTTGTTGCTCCGTTGTCCACCAAACATTTTACACCTTGTAGAGGTCGATGACGGGATTGAAGTCTGTTTTTATTGAGAGCAGAAATTTCCTCGTGTGCAGGAATGTAAGGATCGGCAGCTATTTTGTAAACTCCTGCTTGAGAGCATTTCATTTCTCGCCGCAAAAATGGGAGTGATGGGCTATATGGGTGAGAACAGGTAACCAGAAAGTTGGAGTATTTCTGATTGTTCCTGTGATGAGCTTCATGTGGTTGAACTGTGTATCGTAGATTCTGGTGCATGGGCTGTTAGTCCAGACTGCAACGCAATATTCTGCCACAGGGTACGCCAGTCTAAGGGCAGATGTTCTTAGTGTTGGAGCTTATGATTCCCATGTCGTGCCACATTGTTTCTGCAAGATTTTGCTTCTTCACTTCATCTTAGCGGTAGTTTCCAGCAAGTGCTCTTTAAAGCTGAGCGTCGGGTCGAAAATGACCTTTAGATAACGTGGAGACGTCTGTTATGGCACAGCTGTTCCCCTTCACAGTATATCTTTATTTTCTTGTTTGTGAGCTTATTGTTAAGGTGGAAGCGGTGACCTCTGTTTTGGCACTACTAGGCTATAACCACCAGTTACGGAAGTATTTGCCAACCATTTTGCACGTCTTCAGGCTTAAGTCAAGACAGACTCAGCAACGCCCTGGCATTTGTGGCTCGCAGCAGGAGCTCAATCGTCAACATATCCAAATTTTTTTTTATGTTGTCTCAGGCGTGTCTGCTATATACAGGGGAAAAAAGAAAGGATTGGAAAGATCCTATCGGAAGACCATTATAAAGCTTCAGTAGTGGGCTCATCTTATTACCCATCAGAAATTGAAAGCTTCTATTGCTTAACATAGAATTGACGAGGTTTTCAATTTTGAGACATGGTAAGACTCGTAAAGGTCTAAATATCACCCCTTGCCTCCGCCCGCTATCATCAGTCACCGTTAGATCTATAAACACAGTGTAGATGTTTTGTTTCTTTTGGAATACTACTACAATAAAAGTTGTCACCGAGAGAACCTGGTCGGTGCAGCTGCAGTTTGGGTAGAATCCTGCCTTTTCAGCAGGCACATTTTGGAAAATTTTGTGGCTGATTCTGTTATGCACTATTCTTTTCAATAATTTGTATACTGCGCTGAGTAAAACAGTGGGTCGGTAGCTTTGTGGTTTATTATTTGGTTTACCTGGTCTTAAGATGGCTATAAATTTTGCTCTTTACAAATCATAGAGTATGTTACCAGTTTGGAGAATATCAGTAAAAAACGCTTCTAACCAATTTTTTACGTACTTACGACTGTGGATTAAGAATTATGAATGGATTCCATCAAAACCAGGTGCCTTCTCTGTTTTCTAGAGTCTGACTCAGGTTTACAGACAACATTGAGAGCCTTCAATTTATTTTTGACCACAATTATAAGTGAACGAATCTGAGGAGTTCTTGAGGTGGTCTCAGCATTATTTGTTACTTGCTCGGGAGTAACAGCCTCCTTCGTGCAGGCTGGCGGGTTGGCACCTTCAAGTTTTCTTAGCAAGGACCAAGCTTTTCACCTTGAGCTGCGGAAGTCTTAGACCTCAACCGTTTCAGTTCACTGCACACGTCAAGCTGCGTCGATGCTGTGTAGAAGTTGGTCAGATACTCCACCGTCATTTTCGTCACAAAGCTGTCCGTACAGAATTCCACACTTTTCCTTCCATCCAGGTACATATTCGTAGCGGAAGCCTCTTGGGATACATTTCTTTGCTATGGACAGAGCAGCTCCAACGAACCTCTTGCAGTCTGTGCTTCTTGGTGGGATACATGCCACACCTTTGCCCACATTTTAAGAAAATGCTAACCAATCGACTCTTTTAAAGTTCCCTCCAGGTCTGGGAAATGATCTTTTAACAGGTATGCCTGTACCTGTTGCTAGGAATAACGGGCAGTGCTGATTAGGGTGGAAGTCGCCCAGGACTTTCCTCGACACTGGTAATGGGAGGTCATTGTTTTCAGAGGACATAAAACATAAATCAGAGTTTTAATCTTTTCTCCAGGCAGCTGAACAGAATGTACAGCGATCTTTAGTATTAAGTCAAGGTGGAGGCTGTGTTCTTCAGATCTGGCAGCCAGCTCGTTCCCATTTTCATCGTTACGTTTGTATTTCCATAGTCTTTGACGGCTGTTGAATTCTCCCCAGGGTGGTCGTCTGTTTCTAGTGCATGAGAGGGCTTCATGGTGCCCTGTGGCGTATAGATAGTCACAACAGGTATTTCATCAATTCTGAAAATATCTTTATGGATATTATTCGTGGTGCTGGTGGGGATATCGGGAGCCTTTTCTTTATCTTTCCGAATCTACCTTGCTGCATCATTGATCAGTCGTATTTTACCTCTCAAAACAAGCTGTGCTTTAGCTCCTAGATGAGTTTCCAGGATCCGTTCATCTAGGATCTTCTGTAGAATTTGACATTTTAGTCTACTAATGCCTTCAATGTTCAGTTGGTACATTTTGACTCTGGGACCAAATTTTCCGTACAGATGGTCTTTAAAAAGGTCATTGCTCTGCTTAGTCATATCGAATTTGTGTGTGGTGATGTGATGTATGCCAAGAGATCATTAGGACTCTCAGGCCCCAGCGCTGTTACTCGATGAGGACCGTGGAGGGGACTCGTGGTAGAGTGCTCGTCTGACGTAGTGGAGGGGGGAATCAACTATTTAAACAACGATGCATGTTCTCTGTGCATTTACGTGAAGCGTACAATACAATTTTTTATTTATACAATCTTGATTAACAATCTTTTACAAAATATCGATGATTACCCATTGTTCTTTTTTGCAATGAAAACTTTAGTTTTTGTTCAATAATAATTAGAAAAAGAATGCATGCATTTTTCAAAAAATGGTTCAAATGGCTCTGAGCACTATGGGACTGAACATCTATGGTCATCAGTCCCCTAGAACTTAGAACTACTTAAACCTAACTAACCTAAGGACATCACACAACACCCAGCCATCACGAGGCAGAGAAAATCCCTGACCCCGCCGGGAATCGAACCCGGGAACCCGGGCGTGGGAAGCGAGAACGCTACCGCACGACCACGAGATGCGGGCTGCATTTTTCATAAAGTGTTAATGAGCATATATTTGATGTATTTTACACTTAAATGACACAGATGTTCGAACTGAAAAGAAAAAGCGATAAAATAATGACCGAAACGAGACAGTCTACCAGTTACCAATATCGGGTGCTTTATGTGTTCTACACTTCATGAACATGCTCGTACAACATGCAGTTTTGTTTACAAATTTGATTCCACCTGGAATCAAACTCAATCTCCCCACACAGCGTGCGATCCCTCTACCACAGAGCCACACTGCCCTTCGAAAAATATTTAATAAAAATTAAAGCTCCAAAACTAGCTGCAATAAGATACTGTACTTTTGATATTTACACGACAGGCCTGTTTCGGCTTATTTCCATAATCAAATGACGTCTAGTTGAAAGCGACAACCATATTGCATCTATAGTAAATTTTTCTGTCAAGTCGTGGTGAATATACACTCCTGGAAATTGAAATAAGAACACCGTGAATTCATTGTCCCAGGAAGGGGAAACTTTATTGACACATTCCTGGGGTCAGATACATCACATGATCACACTGACAGAACCACAGGCACATAGACACAGGCAACAGAGCATGCACAATGTCGGCACTAGTATAGTGTATATCCACCTTTCGCAGCAATGCAGGCTGCTATTCTCCCATGGAGACGATCGTAGAGATGCTGGATGTAGTCCTGTGGAACGGCTTGCCATGCCATTTCCACCTGGCGCCTCAGTTGGACCAGCGTTCGTGCTGGACGTGCAGACCGCGTGAGACGACGCTTCATCCAGTCCCAAACATGCTCAATGGGGGACAGATCCGGAGATCTTGCTGGCCGGGGTAGTTGACTTACACCTTCTAGAGCACGTTGGGTGGCACGGGATACATGCGGACGTGCATTGTCCTGTTGGAACAGCAAGTTCCCTTGCCGGTCTAGGAATGGTAGAACGATGGGTTCGATGACGGTTTGCATGTACCGTGCACTATTCAGTGTCCCCTCGACGATCACCAGTGGTGTACGGCCAGTGTAGGAGATCGCTCCCCACACCATGATGCCGGGTGTTGGCCCTGTGTGCCTCGGTCGTATGCAGTCCTGATTGTGGCGCTCACCTGCACGGCGCCAAACACGCGTACGACCATCACTGGCACCAAGGCAGAAGCGACTCTCATCGCTGAAGACGACACGTCTCCATTCGTCCCTCCATTCACGCCTGTCGCGACACCACTGGAGGCGGGCTGCACGATGTTGGGGCGTGAGCGGAAGACGGCCTAACGGTGTGCGGGACCGTAGCCCAGCTTCATGGAGACGGTTGCGAATGGTCCTCGCCGATTCCCCAGGAGCAACAGTGTCCCTAATTTGCTGGGAAGTGGCGGTGCGGTCCCCTACGGCACTGCGTAGGATCCTACGGTCTTGGCGTGCATCCGTGCGTCGCTGCGGTCCGGTCCCAGGTCGACGGGCACGTGCACCTTCCGCCGACCACTGGCGACAACATCGATGTACTGTGGAGACCTCACGCCCCACGTGTTGAGCAATTCGGCGGTACGTCCACCCGGCCTCCCGCATGCCCACTATACGCCCTCGCTCAAAGTCCGTCAACTGCACATACGGTTCACGTCCACGCTGTCGCGGCATGCTACCAGTGTTAAAGACTGCGATGGAGCTCCGTATGCCACGGCAAACTGGCTGACACTGACGGCGGCGGTGCACAAATGCTGCGCAGCTAGCGCCATTCGACGGCCAACACCGCGGTTCCTGGTGTGTCCGCTGTGCCGTGCGTGTGATCATTGCTTGTACAGCCCTCTCGCAGTGTCCGGAGCAAGTATGGTGGGTCTGACACACCGGTGTCAATGTGTTCTTTTTTCCATTTCCAGGAGTGTAATAATTTTTATAATTACAAAAACGTAAAAAGTACGTTTTGACAGATATTTTGGCAGTTCAGTATTATGACAGTTGTTTACTTTGATGCTATATGTTTACAATGCTGCGGGCCCAACGGAACGAAAAATATATACCTTACTTTAGCGTATTAAATTTGGTTGGAAAACTTCGAAGTCGATTTTCTAGACAATTTTTGACAGTTGCATTGAACTAGTTTGACAGAGGTATATTTGATTTCTATACTTCTCGTATGATAAACATAAAAAATTACGAAAGCCAGCTTACCGCTAGTTATGCTCTCTCTACCACTCTGAACGTCGTGTCACAATCTAACAGTCATGTATCCACATCGAGCCAGTCACCTTTTAATAAATTCTGTGACGCTGTCACGTGGTTAAATCTGTGATCTTTGCTACTGTGGCCGGCCAGGGTGGCCGAGCGGTTCTAGGTGCTACAGTCAGGAACCGCGCGACCGCTACGGTCGCAGGTTCGAATACTGCCTCGAGCACGGGTGTGTGTGATGTCCTTAGGTTAGTTAGGTTTAAGTAGTTCTAAGTTCTAGGGGACTGATGACCTCAGAAGTTAAGTCCAATAGTGCTCAGAGCCATTTGAACCATTTTTAGCCACTGTGCTCCGTCATTTATCTCTCTACTCAAGGCTTACTTCTAACGTCTACTGAATCTTTTCCCATCCTCACTGTCTGTCTCACAGCTAAGGTTCTGTACTTCACACAATCTGCTACATAACAGCGCTTAGAACTTAAACAGTTCATTTTTGAGCACGTAGACCAAAGGCGGCCAAGATTTCGGCTCACGGATAGTGCTCTGGCAGGAGTGCCATAGCGCTCACCAGTGACACTCCCCTTCCCACCATCTCAGATTTACTGGTAAGAGAGCCCAGTGGACAGCCCCTCAAAAACTGAACATAGGTCAAACATGAAAACAGGAAGAAGATATACTGAACTGTGAAAAAAAGCAAAATAGAAACACTGCACTGCACTTATGTAATACAGAGCAACTTGTAAGAGTAACGACGTCGTGGTTAAGTGGTCACGGTGTTGGGCTGCTAACCAGGCGAGACGTGTTGAAACTTCCCTTCGGCCAATTTCTTTTAAATTATTTTTTTATGTTCGCTGTATTCAAATTTGGGTCTGTGTCGTGGTGTAACGTCCGTTTGCAGCAGCGAGATTTAAGGAAGTAGGGACGTATAATGACAGTTGACTCTGCTTAACTGCTCTATTAGTTGCCGAAAGGAAATGGCTCTGGAATGGGAACCGCAAACTTTTGATGACAAGGCGACAAGTCAGCCGAATCCTCCACCGGAAAACACATCTGGTGGGTCATACACGGCATTATTGGCAGTACGTCTGTCATATGATGCGAATAGCTTACCGACGCACGTTATTTGTACGCCTGGCAAATGACTGAGATTTGCCACCTTGCCCGATTAAGGTGTTCGTAAGAATGTGAATGTGATCACTCCCAAGGATATTATGAAAACATAGTTTGTCACGTAAGCTGCAACAAATGAGCGCAACAGTGTCTCAACCACACAGTTTCTCTGTGATCTATCAAAAGATATATTTTTAACGTTTTTGAAGTTGCGTTCGGTTCTGGAAATTTTGACTCTTGAATTCCTTTGTTGTAACGTAGTTCACCCGTTTATTTGTTGTTTTCATTTCTGTGAAACGTCTTTGTGGTATCTCGCCTGCTCTCATTATTCATCACATTCACTTGCGACGGTAATGTATTCTTACCACATGACTCATATTCTATAACCAATGTATAGTATGACAACTGCCAAGACTACAGAAGGAGTACAAACATTTCAATGACCGAACGGACAGTTCATAATGTTGTGAAAAAACAAATGACACGAGGGAGTTTCGAACACGGCTCACCCGCTGAACAGTCCATCTCCATGACCACTTAACCACGACGTCGTTACTATCTCAAGTTACTCTACATTGCATTACTTGTCCTTGGACCGTTCAATGTTCCCATTTTACTTTTTTTTCAAAGTTCAGTAGACCTTCTTCCTGGTTTCATGCTTGACCTATGTTCAGTTTTTGACGAGCTATCCACTGGGCCTTATTACCACTAAATCTGAGAGGGGTGGGATGGGGAATTTCCCTTGTCAGTCTCTCTGCGCATTTCCTGCACCACCACGCCGTGCTCTCTGAGCGTTTGGTGAGGAGGGGGGGATGTGGGGGGGGGGGGGGAGGTTTATATTTCACATTGCTCAACAACATAGATAACAAACAAAGCAAATTCTCAGTATTATTTAATTATCGTTGTTACACTGAGGACATTAAAATTATATTATCTGGTACAAACTGTCGGCATACCGACAGACCCACAAAGTATCACAGAGATTCGCACTCACGTTGCCACATAATTCTGACTACTTTTATTTATTTATTTATTTACTGTTGCGTGGGACCAAATTAAGGAAAAGTCTCTATGGTCATGGAACGAGTCAATACATGAAATTATAACACGATAGTAGAAACAGATAAAATGAAATATAAGAGACGTATTCAGGCGACAATTCGTAAGTTTAAATAAAGAAAATCAACAATGTAACACTGGAATTTGCTTAATTTTTCAGCTCTTCCAGGAGCTCCTCGACAAAATAGAAGGAGTGAGCCATGAGGAAACTCTTCAGTTTAGACTTAAAAGTGTTTAGGCTACTGCTAAGATTTTTGAGTTCTTGTGGTAGCTTATTGAAAATGGATGCAGCAGAATAGTGCACTCCTTTCAGCACAAGAGTCAAGGAAGTGCATTCCACAAGCAGATTTGATTTCTGCCTAGTATTAACTGAGTGAAAGCTGCTCACTCTGGGGAATAAGCTAATATTGCTAACAACAAACGACATTAAAGAAAATATATACTGTGGGGGCAATGTCAGAATTCCCAGACTATTGAATAGGGGTCGACAAGAGGTTCTCGAATTTACACCATATATAGCTCGAACAGACCGGGTTCAAAATGGTTCAAATGGCTCTGAGCACTATGGGACTCAACTGCTGAGGTCATTATTCCCCTAGAACTTAGAACTACTTAAACCTAACTAACCTAAGGACATCACAAACAACCATGCCCGAGGCAGGATTCGAACCTGCGACCGTAGCGGTCTTGCGGTTCCAGACTGCAGCGCCTTTAACCGCACGGCCACTTCGGCCGGCTCGAACAGACCGTTTTTGAGCCAAAAATAGTTTCTAAACAAGATCCTGAACATAGGCTTTCCACAATAGCTTACTCTCTATCCGAACGCCTAGGAACTTGAACTGTTCCGTCTCGCTTATAATATGCTCATTCTGTCTGATCAAAATGTCGATTCTTGTTGAATTGCGAGTTAGAAACTGTAAAAACTGAGTCTTACTGTGATTTAGCATCAAATTATTTTCCACAAGCCACGAACTTATTTCGTGAACTACATTATTCGATAATGTTTCAATATTGCACACAAGATCCTTCACTACCACGCTGGTGTCATCAGCAAACAGAAATATTTTTGAATCACCTGTAATAGTAGAAGGCATATCATTTATATAAATAAGAAACAGCAGTGGTCCCAGCACCGACCGTTGGGGAACGTCCCACTTAACAGTGCCCCATTGGGACTGAACATCACTACCACTCTCAATATTGCGGAGAATTACCTTCTGCTTTCTGTTCTTAAAGTAAGAGGTGAACCAATTGTAAGCTACTCCCCTTACTCCATAATGGTCCAATTTCTGCAGTAATATTTTGTGGCCAACACAGTCAAAAGCCTTCGTTAAATCAAAGAAAACACCTAGCGTTCGCAAACTTTCATTTAATCGGTCCAAAACCTCACAGAGAAAAGAGAATATAGCATTTTCAGTTGTTAAACTATTTCTAAAACCAAACTGTACATTTGACAGCAAATTATGTGAATTTAAATGCTCCAGTAACCTTGTATATACAACCTTCTCGATAACTTTAGCAAACACCGATGGCATAGAAATAGGTCTATAATTGTCAACATTATCCCTGTCTCCCTTTTTATAAAGTGACTTCACTACCGAGTACTTTAATCGGTCAGGAAACCGACCACTCCTAAAGGAAAAGTTACAGATATGGCTAAGTACTGGGCTAACATACATAGAACAATACTTCAGTATTCTGCTAGATACCCCGTCATATCCACGAGAGTTCTTGGTCTTTAGCGATTTAATTACTAACTCAACCTCCCTCTTGTCAGTATCATGGAGGAGCATTTCAGGTAACAGTCTCGGAGCACTTTTCTCTGAAAGCGCTATATGATTCCCTGTTGGGACTAGGTTTCTATTTACTTCACCTGCTATATTCAGAAAGTGATTATTAAATACTGTACATATATGCGACTTATCAGTAACACGGACATTCCCACTACGCACTGATTCTATATCCTCGACCTGTCTCTGCAGACCAGCCACTTCCTTTACGACTGACCATATGGTTTTAATTTTATCCTGAGACTTAGCTATTCTATCTGTATACCACATACTTATTGCCTTCCTAATAACTTTTTTAAGCACCTTACAATACTGTTTGTAATGGACTGCTGCATTTAGATTTTGACTGTTTCTAACGTTTTGATATAATTGTCACTTTGTTCTACAGGATATTCTTATCCCTGTAGTCAGCCACCCAGGCTGCCTGTTTGTGCTAGTACCCTGTTTTGAACGTTCCAACGGAAAGCAACTTTCAAAGAGCACGAGAAATGTCTTGAGGAAAGCATTATATTTATCGTCTACTGTATCGGCACTATAAACATCTTGCCACTTTTGTTCCTTGATAAGGTTTACAAAGGTCTCTACAGCAACTGGATCAGCTTTCCTAAAATGTTGATAACTATATTTAACATGTGTTGCAGCACAAAAATCTTTTAGAGTTAAAACTTGTGCATCATGATCTGAAAGGCTATTCACTTTTTTGCTAACTGAATGCCCTTCTAGTAATGAGGGATGCACAAAAATGTTATCTATGGTTGTTCTACTGTTCCCTTGCACTCTCGTTGGAAAGAATACGGTTTGCGTAAGATTATATGAATTAAGGAGGTCTACCAGCATCCTTTTCCTTGCACAATCACTTATACAATTAATATTGAAGTCACCACATATAACTAACTTTTTGTATTTCCTATAAAGTGAACCAAGAACCTCCTCTAACTTTAGCAAAAGTGTTATGAAATCGGAGTCTGGGAATCTATAAATGACAACAGTTAGAAGCTTAACTCCACTAAATTTAACCACACCTGCACAACATTCAAGCACCTTTTCAGTGCAGTACTTTGAAACATCAATTGACTCAAATGAGATACCGTTTTTCACATACATGGCTACTCCCCCACACCGCAAAGAGCTCCTAGAAAAGCTGCCAGCCAACCTGTATCCTGGTAAAGGAAGCCTCTGAATTATCTCCTTATTTAAGAAGAATTAAGATATACCAATAATTTCAGAGTCAACATCTATAGGCAGTTCACTAACTTTATCTCTAATACCTTGTATATTTTGATGAAATATACTAATTCCCTCATTACTCGGATACCTAAGCTTTGTCGAAAGCGGTTTCTTTGTTAGAGAGACTTCTCTTAAGCAGGAATACCTATCAGCTGACTTCAATCTAAAAATTTAGTTTCATAATCGAAAAAAGTATGACACACATATGTGTAGATCAAAATATTGTAGCACTTTTCCAACCTCATTATGGAGACGTGGAAACTCTACCTGAGAAAAGTAATGTAGACTCCCTGGACAGCTTTAACATAAAAGGATTTGTCATTAAAACATTGCAGGTCAGGCGGTTAGAGGATCGCTTTCACCTGAAACGGCTAAACGGCCTCGAAAACAGATGTAAGACTGACGTAAGATTGACAGTGTCCTCAAAATATTTAGGAAACTATCCTTGTAATTCTTTCAAGGCCACAATGGATTCCTCAAACGTCGCGTTTTCTTTAACCTTATGGAGCTTACGGCACTGGACTGCGTTTGCCATAATGTGTCCCTCCTATAACGCATTTTCTTTTTAAATGCGTCCCCATCAAATCAGAAAAAAGTTGTTTCACACGTTGCTGTGTCTTACTGTGGGCCGTGTGCAGCCAAGTACACTTAAAATGCAACGTCTGCGATCCATTCCAGATGTTCTAATTTTCATTCGTGCACTTCTTTTGCCTTCATAAATTCAATATCAAAAAGTTTTATATCGAAAAATCGCTCCCGACATGCCACTTGACTTAACCAACGTACTTTGCAGTAATATATAAAGTATCCATACTCTTCGTCCAGTTCCATAGCAAGTTCTCGCAACTGACAGTGGAATAATGCGTGCGACTTCAGAAAATTTTACTGTTCGTGTCACAAATTTGTTTAAGTGCTGCATGCCTGCAAATTTAGCACGAAGTGCTTCTTGAAGTACTGAATTGCTCTTTCGTTGTCAACTAAATCTCTGAATTTTATCTGCATGGTATTGTAATATTGTTTCGTAGCAACTTTGCAATATCCGTCGCTTATGCAGCTGCATAATACACACCGAGAATTCTCATTCCTCTCTTCTATCATTCTCATTCACTTTCAAAGGCTTGTGACGATAGATCGGTAGACTGCCTCTTTTTGTGCAAACATCCACTGGACTTGTGAACGTCCTTCATACCACGAAGAAACAGTGAATGGGAAACAGCGCTGACACTACGATTCTGCCGAGCTGAAGAGAGTTGTGCCGACCGAAAGCTGACACACAGCAATACTAAATGAAATGTCGCACTGTGCCGTGGACTTCCGAGAAGGACCCATCAAAGCTAAGATAGGGTGAGCAGCGGTGCACATGCTGCCCGCACACCAGACCTGACCCAAACTGCTAATTCAAATGCCTGGATGATTCCTTTGAAAAGGACACGGCCAGTTTCTTTCCTCATTCCTTTACACTCAGAGCTTGTGCCATAGCACTAGCGACATAGACGACGACGGGACGTTAAACTCTATCTTCCTTGGATCACAAAGACGGTCGCGTACAAAGATGACGATTGATAGACATAAAACAGTGCCAGAAATGTAAATGTTAGACATATTGCAAAATGGGCATCAGCATAACTAGAGGTTTTGCAAGATGTGATGTTAAACATGTTCTGTATCACTTACCACTTTTTGGGCTCTATACCCAGGTATTAATGTCATCTCTATTCCATTAGTGGCACTTCAGAATAAACATTTCTGAAAATTCTCTCGTCGTAATATGAACAACATCCTACGCATTCTGCTAGGAAGGATCTTTGAATATAGAACTAATGCAGTTATTGTTTCTAACAATTTTTGTTAATGAACAATCGGTGAGCGTAAGTTACACAAAAATAAGTAATTAACAAAAGACGGTTTTGCGTTCATGAATAGTGTGAACGTATGTAGTATGTTGGACATATCGTAAACAGAGTATGTTGTAAATAAATGTAAATCATTAACGAGCGATCTCATGGGTTCAATTCCATTGAATTCCAGCCTTGTGAAAACGTTGTCATCCATGGTTCTGGGTAAACGACATACATGATATTGATGTCGTAGCAATCAAGCTACCTTTCTGAGGCGTTTGTGGAGCACACCTGCGGATACAGGGACATATCTGAATGCAGCTGATTAGATGTAATGCATATATATACCGTTTATCATCAGTGATACATGCTTCATCTGGTTACCTTCGACTGTAAACCTACGAGATCTTCCATGTTAGTTACAATTTCTTCCGTGGAAGGACGACATTGAATATTCTTGGGAAGCCGTCCTACATTTGTTGATTCCGGTGCTTCATTTTCATTTTACCAACCTTACTCACTCGAACATCGCCTAAAGAACATTTTGTTTGTTCACATTCCAAAGCACTATGTATGCAGCCACACACAACTTATTTGCAGTGTGGCATAGATGGTTCTCCTGCTGTGAAATGCTACAGTCTGTTGTATTGTCACCTAATACGAAGGAATGCATATAGGCATAATCATAATGGTCGTATTCTTAAACGCTGCTAGTGTTTTCGGTGAATTCAAAAGTTACCAAGTGGAATGTGTCCCTAGGTTAATGCTGTAACGTAGTGGTTCCCAAACTTTTTGGTTCCTTACGTCCTTAGGATATCGTAACTTTTCCGTGGTGCCCTAAATCAAAACAATGGTCTATGTAACGCAACTGAATTGCACAACTGATGCGGTTAGACTAATCACTTTTTATGACCAGAATGTTTAATCTTTGACTTGCACACATCTTTTCTGTCATTATGATCGATTGAAAATTGTTTTAGTACAAAGAAAATCTGCAAAACATATTTTTGACGTTTATTTCAACTTCTTTTCAAAACGATACTTGAAAGTCACGTCAGGTCACAATAGTACAGTCTTCGAAAAACATTGCTACATGAGAAGTGGTAGTGATAAATCAGTTTTTTCTCTGATTGATACATACAAACATCTTACACTGGAAGCACTTTAAATCAGATCTTGATTCTATGCCACGGTTTTGTATCGCAGTTTTCACATTTCTCACCACTAGCAATAATATCTAGCTACGGCCATCAATATTTTGGGTTCAAATTTCATTTGAAAGTGAGAATGTATTCTTTTTTCTTTGGTTCTGAAAAGAGTTGGGAGATGTTTCTCACTATCACTCATAACTTCAAATCGAATTCCTTCAGCTTCTGTAGAATAAGTGGAAGTATTTTGTTGACTAATATATGGATGGCGTGTTGTAATGTTTCATTTGTTTGGCCTGTGTATCGTTGAGTCTGAATTCTTCAAGAAACTGATCTGTCTCAGAATAACTAATTTCCTCATTTGGTGCATCAATACGAGATGGAGGAACTCCAGTCTCTCCTTATCTTTCAACTTTCTGCCCAAAGCCCATCGTGCCAATTCTTGAAGCTGTAGTCCTGACGAGACTTACAAGTACATAATTTTTATAAGGAAATTTTAAACAGTACTTAACATTTCATAATTTTTATACGGAAATTTTAAACAGTACTTAATATTTTCTGCTTATACACGAGTATTAACATAAACAGACTTAGAACAAAATGGTGGAAAAGTAAGAAGATCGGTTTATCACGAGTGACACTCGGAATGAAGCACAAAATGTCCACCTTGCAACTGCACGCACCCATACAGTGCGAGGACTGCGTGCGTTGGAATTCGAACTGCTCTGGAGCCACATACTCGTATAATATATCCAAGAAATTTTTGCTATGTGTTTACAGCGTACCAACTAAGATTAAACGGAACACTGCAGTCATTTCGGGCTTCAAAAAACGGAGAATATAATATATTCTTTTTCTTGAAGAGCGGATTGGAATTCCTACCAGATCGTAAAAGGTTCAAAAAATGACGATAACTGAAGTACGTATTTTAATTTCACAAACAACTCATTGAAAATATTTGTCATTAAAATTATTAATCGGAAGGATGAACTTGTAGTTCACTACACAATCTTATATCTCGGAATCAGATTTGATACAACTTCCCTCATTTCTTGTTTCATGTTAATTTTCGAACAGTATTTTCTTTTTATTACAGTAACCACCTAATATACAGCTTCACACAAACAGGATGCTACGCACATAATAAACGCTCATTGAGCTCTACCATTTAGCAGCGGACATTCACATTTCATTGATATCGAAAATTCATTAATGTCCGCGCTGCCCAATTTTGTTTTCAATGTACTGCCACTAGACAACTCGATAAGTTTTTGTTCTTCTAAGGAAATAAGTTCAGATGGAGTTTTGGCTATAAACCGCTTTTGAATCCACGAGACTCTCTCTGTGTTATCTACGCGAAGATATTTTTTGAATCGTTTGATAAGCTGTGATATGTGATCATCAAAACAAATTTTATACGACAAGACAAATCACATTCAATGGAGTAGCTAAAGATGGAGGACGGCGTTCTCATCGCTTTTGAAGTCATTCCTAAATTTCATACGTCACATCCTTCAACCGACAAGCCACCACACAGGCGGAAAGGATCACAGGAAAGTGATCGGTATTTCCATTACACACATGATTGCTATTGCGTGGATCAGAACTTCACCGCACATACGTTACAAATAACTGCTAAAGTGAGCTAATGGGTTTTTATTTGTCTTATCTGTACCTGTTACCGTTGCAAAACGTGTCTAATACTGGAATGTTTACGCGCCGCGCAATTTGGGAATTGTAGGCTGTGAGCGTATTTTTCTGACCAGACACACAATTGCTGATTTTTTTATGACCTGGCCATTACGTTACTTTACTCATTACAATTTTAGCTGTAGATGTCAACAACGGCACACATCAGAGTGGTATGGTTTGCCTCCCCTGACGCTATAGTTTGCTCTCAGATGCGCTGTACGCTTCACTAAACAACGTTTGAGTATCCGACGGCCACGTTCTTGGGCGAAGTAAGAATGTTTATCTTGCTGCGTACCAGCGGTCTCAGTACCGTACATCCACAACTGATAATACTAGTAAAAGCTGCACGTGAATATTGAAGGAGACCTTCCACTTCCACGATTCTCATTCGCAGCTGCCAGGTCAATGCGTTGCACCCAACCCAAAGCCACTGAAGTTACCCAGTTTCCCTACTCATAGGACGCTGATTCGGTCAATCAATTTTTCCGTATACGCAGCACCTATTACACTTATTTCGCAGCTTGTAACATGCCGTTCAAGTGACCTGTAGATACTCACACTCATAGGAAAATAGCAAGCACAAATTTCTATTGGATCAACGTATTTTACTCGATCATCAGATGAGCATATCGCATTAGACGATGATAATATTAAGTAGACGTTTTAGTATAACTCAGAGTGGCTGACGTAGGATTTGGTTTAAGCTGTCAGCAAGATATAAAAAAATAAAATGAATATTTCACTTTTTTGTTTATGTCTTGTCTATTTTAACGAGTATCAGAGTTCATATTCAGTAATATAGTGAATAAAATCGCCGACGAGAAACATTTTTCGGGGAGATGTTTGCGTGTTATTTTGTGGCGCTGTGTCGGGGTCGTGCAGGCAACTAAATCTAGTGCTTTCCCTCCATCTCTCCGATCGATGATGAATGTTACATACGTTGCACGTACTTGGACGTGAATGATCGAGATGGTAAAGTGGAAGTTCGAAAACGTAGCTCCAAACGGATTTCCCAGTGTAGCTGACCCATCCTAACTTGGCAATGATACGGGCCAACATCAGGAGTAAAAAGGCGAGACCCGTCATTTCGGCACAAGATGAGGTTTTAGAAATAGTCTTTTTTCTTCACATTGAGTCCCGAGAGGAACCCAGGACATCGGCACAACGAAAACGCCCATGTTCAAATAAACGTGTTGACATCAGGCAGCAAATTAAGTAACCTCCATTTCGAAAATTAATGTGGAGTTGCGCATCTGGTATTTATTAGCTCTGATATGAAAGGCTTGTGAGAAATGAGAAGCTGTTGCTTTGTGCCTTGTCCTCCGTGATGAGCAGAGACACGTCCTCGGCGCTGTTGGGCGCCTTCCAGCTGCCGGCGCTTTATTCTTGCACCCCGGCGCCTCATGTGTCAGATGGCGTATATCAAGATGGCATGCGCCTCTCACAGCTGGTTGTGCCTTCAGCGTTTAGCATCCTGCCCACAAAACTGCCAGGAAGATGGAACCGTTTCTCCAGCCCTAAAAAGAACGAGAAACCCGTAGCCACAGCTTTTATTCACAACGACCTCTTGCCTGTTGAATGAGTGAGGTGGCTCGCAAGAATTACAAGTACCGTAGATGCGCCAGTAATCGAAACTGTGCTCATGCATTTACCTAATCATCTCCTTCGTAACATTTATTGATGAGTCGTGAAATACACCACAGCGCACCCTTCCTCCATGCATTCGTAAATGCGTTAGTGCTGCGTCTCTAACTACAATTACGTAAACGAGA
This sequence comes from Schistocerca nitens, assembly GCF_023898315.1. Classification (NCBI taxonomy): domain Eukaryota; kingdom Metazoa; phylum Arthropoda; class Insecta; order Orthoptera; family Acrididae; genus Schistocerca; species Schistocerca nitens. The sequence continues at coordinate 718,165,580 of NC_064616.1, forward strand.
CTTCAAATGATCTGTAAATTAACGGTCCAATGACAGTGTGTAGCCCACCTCCTTATGCTCCTTCTCGTCGAGAAGAAAATGTAGATGATGCCATAATTTGTTGCAAGCACATGACAATGAGTGTGAAGTTGCTGCTGTGTCTTCGAAATAAACAAGTGAACCCTCAATCATGAAGATATTGAAAATTGTACTCTTCACTTCATTTAAAGTCGATACTGGAACTGAAGTGGAGTGTAGTATTTCACTTCGAACAACCAATAGCCTCTGCAGGAAACATGACTTCTTTCATTAACTAGTGGCTCACTTGGAGAAAGATGGGCGTAGGTACTGACAGTTACCTTATTGTAGAAATCATTCCAGCACCAGAGACTCAGAGAAATCTCGAAAAATCTGGATCACAGTGGGTGATAGGTACTTAAATTTCGCTTGTAACTTAATCACTAATCTAAAAAATGGTTCAAATGGCTCTGAGCACTATGGGACTTAACTTCTGAGGTCATTAGTCCCCTACTTAAACCTAACTAATCTAAGGACATCACACACATCCATGCCCGAGGCAGGATTCGAACCTGCGATCGTAGCGGTCGCGCGGTTCCAGACTGTAGCGCCTAGAACCGTAACCACTAATATATCGTGTTTTGTGTGGAACTGGTATACAATGTATCCCTAAGTACCTCAATGAAGAAAAAATGATAACCAAATTAAAATACCAAGTTCCAGCAAAATCACGTGCGAAATATGGCAGCAACAGCGGTCTACAAGGTCTTCGTAACCTCATCTCTATCTCTTTATTTTTTTACCTTATTCAGTGCACCGCGTCAGGACCTACCCGTAATCACTTCTGCTGAATTGCATGGCTTTCTTCATTTGCATTTTTACGAGACATTGATTTAATGAAACATTTATGCCTCATAAAAGCAAATGTTGCTGCTTCCTGTTACAGGACGCCTAATCCATTACACTAATCTACAACTGCATAGGTGTAACCTTATTCATCGGTGGGGACGTGGGGAAACATATCAATATAGAGTATGCCCACCACGATTTACAATATATTGCTGAATTCTGCGAGGCATTAAGTCTCTAGACGGTAAGATTAAGTCGGTCTCTCTTCCTAGTAGCTGTTCACTAATGCTTATGACAACCACTGCAGCGCGATTCACATCTAAAAATGTCGTTATACCATGCTTCGATACAGGCTTACCTACACCGACACCGCACCAGTTTTTCACGTTGGATGGGAGAGGGTGACAGGGAACCAGATGCAGCAGAAGCACGAGATTATATGGCAGCCGAATTCAAATAATTACTTGCAATTTTTAGTGTTGCTTGTTACGCCACAGTTATTAGAATTTGCACTGATGGTCGGTGGTCCTTCAAGAAAATCTCAGTCTTGAGGTTACTCCTACATGTGATTATCTGTTGCGTCTGTATCGCAAATGGTATTGAAGGATATGTTCCTCCGTTTGACCACTGGCAACATACGCGTTCTTCCATATATTCAAAGTCGGGCCTCATACTCTAGTGACAAAGCGCGTTGCTGGAACTCGGGAGGTCGAGGGATCGAGACGAAATTTTCAGTCTATCTTAAATCTTGCTGCACTTCTCAGTGATATGAAGAGTCGCTAGAGGTTCGGATTCAATGTTAAAACTGTAGGTTCCCTTTCCCAGATTACATAAATCGGGGAGATTAGGAACAGCAAAGTCGCCGAAGTGGTGTACAATTGAAAGACTCGCATTCAGTCATGGAGCCATACGAAATTTATATATACATTTCGGCCAACACTCGTAGCGACAGTCCTCAATGATAAGCACTCTCCCCATGTAAATCGGCAACAGCACTGATATATTATTCCCACACATCTTCGGAACTAGTGAACACTTCAAGTCATTTAATCTCACACGCAAAATGCCAGCTAAATTTTACCGTAATTTTGTTACTTGAAATGGAGTGCGGAGATCACATCAGAAGGCCGTAAGAACGATCAAACTAGTCTGAATCATTGTCGATTGCGTACAAGCCTAAAATTATTCCGTATCTCTAAACGCAACACAATGCTTGATTCACAGTGTTGAAGTTTTTGCTTTCTTTAGTATTATACTCCACGTAAATATAAATCCGTGTAGGTCGGTTTCCGATATACTGCATGTCCAAAAGTGCCATCATCTTTGCGTCGTACCAAAATATCCAAAAATGTAAGGCTCCCATCTTTTTTCGATTTCCATTGTGAACTGAATTTGTCTATGGATGGAACACAAGTGATTTAAAAATTCTTTTAATTTATCTTCACCATGGGGCCACGCTATAAGCGAGTCAGCATCATACCTCCAAAATACTGTGAGCTTCAAGCTAGCAGATTCCAGCGCCTTCTCCTCGAAGTCCTCCGTAAAGAAGTTGGCCACCAATGGCGACAAAGAACTACCCATGGCGACACCGTCAGTCTGTTCATGGGTAGTCCTTTGTCACCCTTGGTGGCCAACATTTTTATAGAGGACTTCGAGGAAAATGCGCTGGAATCTGATAGCTTGAAGTCCACAGTATTTTAGAGGTATGTTGTTCACTCCTTTGTAGTGTGGACCCATAGTGAAGATAAATTAAAAGAATTTTTAAATCATCTCAGTTCCATTCATAGACAAATTCACTTCACAACGGAAATCGAAAAAAGATGGATGCCTTCCATGTTTGGATGTTTTGGTACGACGCAAAGATGATGGCCCTTTGGGACATGCAGTATATCGGAAACCCACACATACGGATTTATATTTACGTGCAAATAGCTGCCACCATCCTTCGCAAACGATGAGTGTTCTCAGAACTCAGGTACACAGAGCACACGTCATTGCTAACGAGAGCAGTCTGGAAGACGAGATTCTACACCTGAGAAGAGTTTTTGAAGCCAACGAATATTCTCCATAGCAGATACGTAAGACACAATGAATGAAACCAACAGTGGGCATAAGGAATGTAGAAGAAGGTACGCAAAGCTTTAAATCCATGACTTTTCTGCCATACGTGGGAAGCCTATCGTCAGAAATAAGACGGATTCTCAGCAGACATGAAGTTAAAGTGATTTTTCAGCCTCCACCAAAGACAGCAGCACTTCTGAGTTCCGTTAAAAATGATTTGGTGCTGCGGAATCCTGGGGTTTATAAGATCCCCGTGAGTGCGGCAGCCACCTGGCTCTTACAACCAACAATCGGCGGTGGTAGAACTTTGTATTGACAATGGACATTCTATGGTGTACGATAACGTCGTAATTTTAGCCTCGACTTCGCCTTTCTGGGACTCAGTAGTGAAAGAAGCAACTGGAACTCGGTTGGACATGCATTTAAGTAATAGAGATAGCGGCTTCAGTTTGGACAAATCATGGAATGCGGCACTTTTCGTAATAAACTCGTAAAGACGTCACAACGGTGCATCTCGCAGTGCTACAGCGATACCACCGTGTGGTTGGACTGTGATGCCATAGATCTAATTTCATGCATATGTTGTACTTCTTTGCCGCCGATTAACGTCTCTGGCGCCTTGTGTACCTGTGGCCGCATGCGCAGTCGCGCGGTCCGCGGGTTTAAAAGGACGGAGCGAGTGCTGTAGCATCAGTTACTTCACCTCACTCTGAAGATAGCTGGAAATGTCAGAGGAAGAATTGAAATTCATGGCGCTGCACGCCCGAAATTTTATGGCACACTTACTGCAGCTTTTTGTGCATCGAACTGTCGGACAGACCAGCAAAGTAAGCGACCATTACGGCCAGCACTATTATGATAAAGGCCTGAATTTAGACTTTGCTGTGATTTTGAAGATATCACTAAGTAACCAGTAGTACAATGAACGGAAAACTTCTACCTCCTCTAGGAGGTGGTTCCAGCTGAGATAAATCGCTGCATCTCAGCATCCCAGGGATATTCCATACAAATCGTCTCGTATAAGACGAACGCCCCTGAATGTTAATGAGGAGGAGTAGAAGATCTTAGGCGTCAGTGACAGCAACAAGCAGCTGTCGGCCCATTACGGCAATTCAGGTGCCTAGCAGGGATGGGACCATTCAGCGTGAAAAAGCTTCTGGCAGCAGCAGACATAAAGAGTTTCAAAACAGACGAGACCTTTATTAAGTCACTGTTTACATAGAAGATTTTGCATGTTTTTGTGCGTCATATGTGTTTCCATCTTCGTACAAAATATCATGAACCTATCCAGTGGCAAATGCCCGATTCGGATTTTTAAATAGAATAATGGGTATGGCAAAGAGTGTGCTGAGTCTGTGATGGTGCGAGTGTGTCAGTAACCAAGAATATTTGTCATATATTGAAGATGGCTGCATAATTCCAACCATAATACATTGGACTACATACCAGAAGACATCAATTCAAATCCCCATCCAACCAGCCAAAGTACCAGTGGTGTACGTATATCGCATAAGGCAAATGTCAGGATTGTTCCCGTGAAAAGAACAAGTACAATGATACACTGACGGATAAAATATCGCAGCACCAAGCCTGAGTTGTGCGAGGTAAACGAATGTTGGTAGGTGTGTATCTGCATCAGAATGATTACGTCTGTTCAAATTTCACGCCACTCGCATTAGAGAAGCGATAGTAGCGCCACTGTAAGTATGCAAACCAGGTTTGCTTTAAATACACGCTGTAACGGTCGTGAGCGTTAGTTACCTTTTAGATTGAACGTAGTTAATTGATGTTAGTCAAGAAAGCCATATAGGCGAAACAGACGCCATTATCAGCACCTCACTGAGTTTGAACGAGGTCGTGTAATAGGGCTACGAGAAGCTGGATGTTAGTTCTGCGATACTGCAGAAGACTTGGCAGGAATGTAGCCACTGTACATGACTGTTGGCAACGGTGGTCACGAGAATGTACGGTCGCAAGAAGACCGTGCACCGGTCGGTCACGTGGCACTGACAGGGAAGACCATCGTGTCCGGCGTGGGACTCTGTATCGTCGTACTGCGTCTGCACCAGCAGTATGAGCAGCATCGATTAGTTACACATCGATTAGTTCAAGGACATCTCCGAGCCAGACGCCCTGTAGCGTACATTCCACTATCCCCAAACCACCGCCATTTGCGACTTCAGTGATGTCAAGCGAGAGTTCATTAGAGGTCAGGGTTGAGGTCTGTTGTGTTTTCTTCTGAGAGTTGTTTCTGCTTCGGTGCCAGTGACAGCTGTGTGTTGGTTAGAAGGAGGCCAGTTCAAGGCCAGCAACCAATCTGTCGGCATGCTAGACACACTGGATCTATACCTGAGGCTAGGGCTTGGAGTGCGATTTCGTATGACAGCAGGAGCAATCTCGTGGTTATCACACGCACCCTGACTTCAAGTTTGTACGTCAATCTGGTGACTCGACCTGTTGTACTGCCATTTATGCTTCAAATTGCTCTGAGCACTGTGGGACGTAACATATGAGGTCATCAGTCCCATAGAACAGAACTACTTAAACATAACTAACCTAAGGACATTACACACATCCATGCCCGAGGCAGGATTCGAACCTGCGACCGTAGCAGTCGCGCGGTTCCAGAGTGAAGGGCCTAGAACCACTCGGCCACAAGGCCGGCTGCCATTCATGAACAGCATCCCAAGGGGTATTTCCAACAGGACAACCCTCGCCCACATGCCGCTGTTGTAATCCAACATACTCCACATAGTGTCGACATGTTACTTTGACCTGATCGATCAAGAGATCTGTCTGCAATCGAGCACATATGAGAAATCATCGGACGGCAACTCCAGTGTCATCCACAAACAGCATTAACCGACCCTGTTTGATTAGATTAGGGTAATTATTCATTCCATAGAACCACAAATTGACCGACCAAGTGCAACAGGCATGGAACTCCATCCAACAAAATGACATCTAGCACATGTACAAAACAATGCGTTCACGTTTGCTTGCTTACATTCAACACTCTGGCAGTTACACCTGTTCTTAACGTACCAGCATTTGACATTTTCAGTGGCTTATCTCGCGCTTACATTAACCCGCGATCTTGCAATTTTAATCACTTAAACATATTACCCAGACAAATGTATTCCCGAAATTTCATTGCTGTACATTACTTAGTTTTTGGTGTTGTGATTCTTTTTTTCCAAATTGTTCAATCGCGTGTCACATTTGCTCGAATGTCGGTTACGTCGTCAAAGGATTGACCCTTCATGTGAATTTCTGTACTTTGTCATTTTGTGATAGGTTCATATTTTTAACACCATGTCTCGTCCCCCTTGATGTTTTTTCTTTTCAGAAAAATTTTTTCTGTGTTTTGCATAGCAGTCAAGTCCCGGTAGGCGTCCGTGCGTCAAAAATTGTTATTGCTATTAACGTGTAGTCTGTGCAAAGTAATGTATGGAGAGTTGTCGCTCTGCTCGCTGTTGGATGTTTCGGCACAAGTTCTAGTATCCTTGGATCTGTAGCCGTATGGGGCAGCTTCCTGTTGCCGATCATATCTTTTGTGGCTTCGAAAAATTCAGTACCTATGATCCGCCAATATTTTGTGTAAAATTCGTTTGCTATCCCATCAGTGCCGGGCTTCTGTTTCTTGGCATGTTTTTCATCACGGATTTCAATATGTCTTCTGTCTCAGATTCCATCAACCAATTTATGGTTTTGTCGCTTAACTTGCGTTCGCAATTGTTGTTTCAAACTGTACGAGTTTCGTGTCGTCAACTTGGCGGTACCTGTAAAGCACCTTGAAATGGTTTCTTGTTGCCGGAAGGTGTGGTGATTTGCTTATCGTTGCGTGTTCACCAGCTGTTATATTTTCTGCAAATCTTTCCTCCTTTTTTGATCTCTTGCTAAATGATGGCGACTCCACTTTTCATCGGGGTGACATTTGCGGTCTTTGGACCTAACAGTATTCCCTTTCAGTCTGTCTGTCTGTCTGCCTGTCATTCAAATACTTTCTGTTTGAGTGTCAACAGTTCCGCTATTTTATCATCATCATCATCTGTCTACTTTTGTATTTCCCATAAGGTGCTGTAATAAAAATCGATGGTATCTTGCCTTTCTCCATGTAATTGATGCGAAGCAATTTTAAAAAATCTTAAAATGTCTGGTTTGGCTCTCTTCTCTTACCACTCCCTGCTTCTATAAATCCGTTTCATTCTTTTCCAGCTGGGGAATTCAGCGCCGAAGTTTTCTTCAATTCGTTTGTCATCAAGGGTGCTCGTGTTTGGTTTCCAACAGCTCTTACCATATGGGATCGGTCTCGCAAATCCTTTGACTTTAATTAGGACTGCTAATTTAAGAGTGTGTTTATATGCTAACTTCGTAAGTTTGTGCTATTCTGTTTTTCTGCCATTATGTTTCTTTCTCACTTTATAACCATTGTTCCTTGTATTCAAAGCCAAAATAAAAAAATAAAAAAATTGAACTGCATGGTGATCAGTCATATTCAGTTGTATGACTTCATATCCGTCTACCTCGATATCTCCGAAACATAAAACCCGTCCGGTCGGGATGCTGCGTTTGAGATTATGTAGGTGTAATGAAGTGTAGTGAGTGTGAAAAGTGGCAACTGACAATGAATAATGAAAAGTGTGAAGTTATTCACATGAGTGCTAAAATAAATCCGCTAAATCTCGATTACGCGATAACTCACACAAACCTGCAGGCTGTAAATTCAACTAAATACTTAGGGATTACAATTACAAATAACCTAAATTGGAACAATCACATAGATAGTGTTGTGGGTAGAGCAAACCAAAGACTGCGATTTATTGACAGAGCACTTAAGAGGTGCGACAGGTCTACTAATGAGATTGCTTACACCACGCTTGTCCACCCTATTCTGGAGTACTGCTGTGCGGTGTGGGATCCGCATCAGGTGGGACCGACGGATGACGTCGAAAAAGTTCAAAGAAGGGAAGCTCATTTTGTACTATCGCGAAATAGGGGAGATAGTGCCACAGACATGACACGTGAATTGGATTGGCAATCATTAAAACAAAGGCGTTTTCCGTTGCGACGGTATCTTCTCATGAAATTTCAATCACCAGTTTTCTCCTCCGATTGCGAAAACATTCTGTTGGCACCCACCTGCATCAGGAGAAATGATCATCACCATAAGAATAAGAGAAATCGGGCCCCCACAGAAAAATTTAAGTGCTCGTTTTTCCCGCATGCCGTTCGAGAGTGGAACGGTAGAGGGACAGCTTGAAGGTGGTTCATTGAACCCTCTGCCACGCACTGTATTGTGAATAGCAGAGTAACCACGAAAACGTAGACGTAGCCGTCTGAATGTTAGACTTTACGACTATGTCTTTTTACGTACTGAGCGAGGTGGCGCAGTGGTTAGCACACTGAACTCGCATTCGGGAGGACGACGCTTCAATCCCGCGTCCAGTCATCCTGATTTAGGTTTTCCGTGATTTCCCTAAATCGCTCCAGGTAAATGCCGGGATGGTTCCTTTGAAAGGACACGGCCGGCTTCCTTCCCTAATCCGATGAGACCGATGACCTCACTGTCTGGTCTCCTCCCCCAAACAATCTAATCCAATCCTATGTCTTTTGCACTGACAGCAGCTGTTTACATCTCGTAGGGGTTCACAGATTAGAGTGTTACCCTCGGTATCCATGGCTTGTAGTACACAAATAAAGTCACCCCAAGTATCAGTCCATTATGGAAGTTTCTTCAATAATAAGTGAGAATTTTCTGGAGAAAAGTTTGTCGGACCCCTTTCTTGTTCGATCCGGACGGAGCATCCGTATTTCAAGAATAATATCACCGATGACTCATTTTATCACCGGGCTGTCGGGATGAAATTCAAGTTGACTCATTTCTAGATCTCTCTTTGTTCAGGCTACATAACCGCGTCCGTTTTCTCCCACATTATTGTAGATGTTATATGCGGCTGTAAGGGAAATATTTTGACATACTACTTCTTGCAGAAATGTGATATCGACATCATTATTTTTTAGTATTTACCTACAACTTCCCATTTGGGTGGGGTGATAATACCTGAGTTGTTGAGTGCTAGGATCGTAATAAATCTATCGTTGTTCATATATAAAATAACTTGACAGTCAGGGTATAAATTTCCAGTTCAGATTACAGTTTGTACCAACTCCCGTTATCACTTCTTTCTGCGACACAGGTGGTCACTACAGGGTCTCTGTCATACTGCGTCAACTTTTCATTACTTCCTGTAGCTCAGTAGAAATTGGGATTCATCCGCTGGGTCCGGTGGGTTTCCTACCCAGCATACATTATGCTCCCCAGCCGTTTGTTGCAGCTCTTGGAATTCAGTGAGATCCAACACAGAAACTGGTACGATTTCATCGTCCTTCTTCTCTTTTGTGTGTTTTTAGTATTCGAGACGGAAGCTCGCATTTCATTCCTCAGCTTTTTCGTTGATTACCTTGTCTGGTTTGAACAAGATACTGTTGCTGCTTTGTACTTTTGCAATAAAGATTTTGAAGATTGTCGCAGTGTATGTGGAGATTCATATCTGCATCAAATTCCCGTAGTTTGTCCAGCATGGTGCCTTCTTCTGTCCAAGATTTGTTGTGGCAATTAGTTTTTACTTTTTCGTAACAACATTTGCCACTGTTTCTCAATTGTTCTTTGCTTTCGTGAACACTTGCTACCACCTCAACATTCTCTCCCACTTCCACTGTCCACTGTCAACTTCCACGGCCTTATCTTCTTCGTTCTGTGCATTGTCAGTTACACTGACTGCGTCCTCCGTCGATTATTTAACAGTTATTTCCTGCTGTGACACTCTTCATTCCGTTGCCTTGCTCTTCAGCGATAGTTTCACTAGCGGTCTGCCACCTCTACATGCTTGCCCCCATCCATATACACATTTTGATGTCCATCATCAAGGGTGTCATCTGTGACTCTGACAGCATCTTTTACGGTTGAGTTACTTTTATTATCAATGTTATTGCTCTCTATTCAGACCTATTGCTGGTCGGAGGTGAATGTCATAATTTCCTCATTGACATTTCTCCCATTTCCAGGTCCTGAAGTACCCACAGTGGGGCTAGTCCGAACTGGCAGAGCAGTTGCATATTTCACTGTTTCTGATTGACTGTTTTCAACAATCTTGCCTCAGGTGTTCTTTTGAACTGCATATGGACCATGCGCGGTTTTTTTTTCATACACATCATATGCCCTATGACCGCATACATTCACGTGAGAGGGTATGTGCTTTTGTAGTTCTACTTTAGCTATTCTATTGTCATTGAGCCTGCCATGCCAAAAGTATTCTCACCACGTGTCTTCTCTGACACCGTAAACTAAGCATTTCTCTGATCTTTACGAGCGAAACTTCGAACGGTAAATTACAGATTCCCAAAGATAGCAAGGCAAGACCTACGTGTTATGACACTGTGCTGAGAGACCCGTCATTGTGCTTCAGTTTCACACTACCATTGTTGGTCCTGACTGTTCACAAAGGTAATTCTTCATACATTTTGCACATACACTATTCACAATATTCTCAATTTGAATACCCAATACTTCCACATCGAGCAACTTTACATACTCAATCATCCATTTCCAAACAGCGAGAGGGGTAGGCCATTCGGTGTGCCATTCAAAACCCAATATCAAGATTTCTGTCCTCCAGGAGGACGTAATAATCACACTTCCCTGCAGCACAAACGATGCTCTGCAGTAAATAAGCGCTCTGCTGCCCACAGCCGAAGCGGAATTGTGCACGCCACGAAAGCCGAACAGAGAACTCGCCACACGCCCTGTCGAAAAGATGTGACCTTACATTACTCTGAGGTGACAAAAGTCATCGCGTACACCAAATATAAAACGGCAGTGCATCGGCGGAGCTGTCATTCGCACTCAGGTGATTAATGTGAAAAGGTGTACGACTTGATTATGGCCGCAATACTGGACAGGCTCTGAATGCGAGGTGGTAGTTGGAGCTAGATGCATGGGACATTTCATTTCAGAAATCTTTAGGGTATTCAGTATTGTGAGACCCACAGCGTCTAGAGTGTGCCGGGAGTACTAAGTTTCATGCATTACCTTTCATCATGGACAACCCAGTAGTCAACGGCCTTCACTTAACGACAGAGAATAGCAGCGTTAGCGTAGAGTTGTCAGTGCTAACATACAAGCAACACTGCGCGAAATAACCGCAGAAATCAATGTGGAACATACGACCAACGTATCCGTTAAGGGGCTCCGGAACGCCCTATACTTGCAATGTTAAAATAACGCTTATAAATTACATCTTTCCTCACAAAGTGTTTGAGGTAGGAAGTTGAACTTTTTACAGATTATTTATTGGAATATGGGCTACAACTTAACACAGGGATTTTACAAAATTTTAGTTCAGTTATTAAAGATGATTTTTTTTCAATTGTAATGAAAATTCACAACTTTTTTTTGCAATTTTTTATTTATATATTCAAAAATATACAGTTTTTTTGGAAAAAGGCTGTGTTAAATTATGCAGAAGGTACTGTGTAACATTTACTGAAAGTTTGAAACAAATATGTTTGGAAGATCCTTAGAAAACATGTAATTAGTATGAGAAAATAAAAGTTTTGGGAATCGAGCGACAAAGATTGGATTAACTTTTTAGTGCATTCCAGGTCCATAGGATGGATTATCTTCATCCTCTGCAAACTCCTCCTCCAGCTTCCTCTTGTTCCTCCTCCTGTTTACTCTTCCTTGTATTTCTAGACTCTTTACAGCCCTGTCTGCAGCCCGAAGGCGTTCCTTGTCTAAAGCAAGCATCGCTCGTACCATGTTAGAACCTATCTTCATTCCCATATTTCTAAACACCTTGCACCTTACAATGTTGCCATCATTGAAAGTCGCAACAGCATCATACACACCAAAGTGAAGTGTTTCTATTCCAACAAATACAGTCTTGGGGATTCTCGACCGTATAACACTATTTACACTTTCATTGGGGTTTTGAGTTTTTCCGTGAATACACTTTTTCAACAGTTCAGGTGCTGCTAAGTCTCTGAAAATAGGTTTTATACTTTATCTCACATCACTAAAATGTACCTGATGAACACGGACGTTAATAATAACACCATTTGACAGCAGTTTAACAGCGCCTCAGTGGGTCACGCCCATGTAGAACACATTTCAAAAAAAATTTAAAAATAGTTGTGGTCTTCGGAATTGAATAAATTATATATCTATTAAAAGGTAATAGTCTGCAGATTCAATTGAATAAATTATATATCTATTAAAAGGTAATAGTCTGCAGATTCAGAAAACGCAAAAAAGTAAAAATTGAACTTTTCATGATTTTGAGCCTTTCCGGAGGCGAAATTTGGCATTAATGGGCCATGCCAGCAGACGACCGATGCGAGTGCCTTTGCTAACAGCACATCGCCTGCAGCACCTCTCCTGGGCTAGTGACCATATCGGTTGGATCCTATACTACTGGAAAACCGTGACCTGGTCAGATGAGTCACGACTTCGGTTGTAGGAGCTGATGGTAGGGTTCAGTTGGGACGCAGATCCCTCGAAGCCATTGACCCAAGTTATCAACAAGGCCCTGTACAGGCTGGCGGTGACTCCATAATGGTGTGGTCTGTGTTTCCATGGAATGGACTGGGTCCTCTGATCCAACTGAACTACTTGGAGACCATTTGCAGCCATTCATGGATTTCATGTCCCAAACAGCGATGGATGACAACGCACCACGTTACCGGGCCACAATTTTTCGCGATTGGTTTGAAGAACAGTCTGGATAATTCGAGCGAATGATTTGGCCACCCAGATCGCGCGACATGAATCCCACCGAATATTTGCGGGACATAATCTAAAGGTCAGTTCGTGCACAAAACTCTGCACCGTCAACACTTTCGTAATTATGGACGGATGTAGAGGCAGCATAGCTCAATATTTCTGTAAGGGACTGCCAACAACTTGTTGAGCCCATGCCACGTCGAGTTCGTGCACTACGCCAAGCAAAAGGAGGTTTGACACAATATTAGGAGGTATCCCATGACCTCTGCCACTTCAGTGTAGCATATTAAAGATGGTCGGATTTTGTCGAGTCTTTTTGTAACCTGCATCGAACTGCTTTCGATGACTGACATTTGATTTCTGCACTTCGTGTACCATAAATATAAAGAAATACAAAATTCAGATTGTTACTTTATCTTGATGCCGAGTAAAAATCGTGTAAGGTCATTATAGCTGTAGAAGTATCAATTTATAATTTTGTAGTTCATTTACCTAGCCCAGTCAATGAACATGGAAAACAAAGCCACACTAACGGAAAGAAAAGAGGATTTTTCATCAATGTGATTTTGTTAATTACATTTTGTGTACTATATAAAAGATACACAAAAGATATCATCATGATCGACGAAAATCTTGTGTATCAACTACGATGTAATACAGGCGACGTCTTTTATCGTAACTAAATACACTCCTGGAAATGGAAAAAAGAACACATTGACACCGGTGTGTCAGACCCACCATACTTGCTCCGGACACTGCGAGAGGGCTGTACAAGCAATGATCACACGCACGGCACAGCGGACACACCAGGAACCGCGGTGTTGGCCGTCGAATGGCGCTAGCTGCGCAGCATTTGTGCACCGCCGCCGTCAGTGTCAGCCAGTTTGCCGTGGCATACGGAGCTCCATCGCAGTCTTTAACACTGGTAGCATGCCGCGACAGCGTGGACGTGAACCGTATGTGCAGTTGACGGACTTTGAGCGAGGGCGTATAGTGGGCATGCGGGAGGCCGGGTGGACGTACCGCCGAATTGCTCAACACGTGGGGCGTGAGGTCTCCACAGTACATCGATGTTGTCGCCAGTGGTCGGCGGAAGGTGCACGTGCCCGTCGACCTGGGACCGGACCGCAGCGACGCACGGATGCACGCCAAGACCGTAGGATCCTACGCAGTGCCGTAGGGGACCGCACCGCCACTTCCCAGCAAATTAGGGACACTGTTGCTCCTGGGGTATCGGCGAGGACCATTCGCAACCGTCTCCATGAAGCTGGGCTACGGTCCCGCACACCGTTAGGCCGTCTTCCGCTCACGCCCCAGCATCGTGCAGCCCGCCTCCAGTGGTGTCGCGACAGGCGTGAATGGAGGGACGAATGGAGACGTGTCGTCTTCAGCGATGAGAGTCGCTTCTGCCTTGGTGCCAATGATGGTCGTATGCGTGTTTGGCGCCGTGCAGGTGAGCGCCACAATCAGGACTGCATACGACCGAGGCACACAGGGCCAACACCCGGCATCATGGTGCGGGGAGCGATCTCCTACACTGGCCGTACACCACTGGTGATCGTCGAGGGGACACTGAATAGTGCACGGTACATCCAAACCGTCATCGAACCCATCGTTCTACCATTCCTAGACCGGCAAGGGAACTTGCTGTTCCAACAGGATAATGCACGTCCGCATGTATCCCGTGCCACCCAACGTGCTCTAGAAGGTGTAAGTCAACTACCCTGGCCAGCAAGATCTCCGGATCTGTCCCCCATTGAGCATGTTTGGGACTGGATGAAGCGTCGTTTCACGCGGTCTGCACGTCCAGCACGAACGCTGGTCCAACTGAGGCGCCAGGTGGAAATGGCATGGCAAGCCGTTCCACAGGACTACATCCAGCATCTCTACGATCGTCTCCATGGGAGAATAGCAGCCTGCATTGCTGCGAAAGGTGGATATACACTGTACTAGTGCCGACATTGTGCATGCTCTGTTGCCCGTGTCTATGTGCCTGTGGTTCTGTCAGTGTGATCATGTGATGTATCTGACCCCAGGAATGTGTCAATAAAGTTTCCCCTTCCTGGGACAATGAATTCACGGTGTTCTTATTTCAATTTCCAGGAGTGTACTTAAAACCGACTTCACAATGATTAGTTGATTGCGGAAGTGTTTATTATGTATTAGCCTGAAATAAACTATAAGAATGGTGTATCAAGCTAAATTAACAACAAAACAACTTGTTCCAGCGACTTTAAAATTTCAGATACCTCTACAAGAAACGATTGAGTTCCCAAGTGCAAAACACTGTAAAATATGTTTTTTCTGAGATCCAAATGGGGTAAGATTTGTGGCATAAGTAGAAAGAGCTCCCTGTACAACAAAAAGTGTGTCATAGCCTTCTTAACTAATCACCAAGTAAGGTACTTATCATTATGAAATTTCAAAATGACCATTGATTTAAAGTAAAATTTTAGGAAGTAAAATACGTTTTATAACAGATAACAACCACTAAATTGACGATATGCTTCTAACACATTAAATGATTTCTTGCTATTCTACATCAACATCAGTACTCCGCAAGCCACCTGAAGTTGTGTGGCGGAGGGTACTAACCGTACCATTAACTGATTCCCCCTTCTATTTTCTACTCGTGAACGGCGCGTGGGAGGAATGATTGCCGGTAAGCCTCTCTATTAGTTCTGATGTTTCTAATTTCCTCGTCACGGTCGTGGTGAGCAGTTTCAAACACTTTATTCGTTCTCATATAGCTACATTTCATTTATAGGACGAAATACTGTATAGATGACATCATAGAGCAATAATCAATTACTCGAAATGGAAATGAAAAGCAGTGCAACGGATGAGGATCCATGTATGCGAAGTGGACTGGTGGTAGCTATAAAACTGTGTTGAGTTCCATTGCTCATAAATTACGAGCACTTCGTAGTGATATAGACACATGAACGGAGTGGCTTGTACGTTCAGTGGCAAAATATAGGGTTTTCAGTAGAACCGTGCTCGTACTTGTCTTGCAGTGATGGTCGCATACGTTTTAGTCGCTGCCACGTTACCAAAATTTTTCAGTTTTAGTTGCTACAACGTTACCAAAGCTATTCAGTTCAGTTTAGCGGATAAATTTCTAATTTAGTTTTGTGGGGTGCTATTGAATACACCTACGCGCTGTAGTCACTTTGAATAAGAGCCGCTACATTAGGGATTTCTGGAGCCTGAGTTACTGCCCCTCTTTCATGCCATATTACGCCGTCAGTCGATCTTCGAAGTCTTCAAAATGCCCAGCCACATGTGACGAGAGATTTGTAAACCTCCTTCGAGAAGCGACGAATGCTACTGTTACCCTGGTCTCAGCTTTCGCCTGGCGTGTCACCCTGCGAACGCTTCTGGGTTACGTTTGGTCGGCAACATGTTCTTCACAGTCCCGTACCACGAAACTCTTGTAGCACACTACAGCGAATTCTCAAAGTCAAATATCTTGCGCAGTTCTGTAATCCCAATTATTTCAATCGTATAATTCATCTGCGGTGTTCCGAAATTCCCTGATGTTCATGTGTGCCGCCTGTCGTTCCAAGCACATTTCGCTCTTGTTTACTGCAGTCCAAACACAAAAAGATATCGATTTCTGTGATATGAGTCCACTCCATGGATGAAAACGATTAAACAAAAAATGTACTGCTAAGCTATGTTCTGAATTCCAAGTAACATTCCGCCGTGTTCGGTGATCAGCTTATTCTGGCAAAGCAAGAACAAATCACTGCTTTTTTCGGTTGTCGCACGTTTATTAAGATGTTTCTGTGACATGTAGGCGGGCTGCCAGGGGCGCCATGCAACGTCTTCGCGCGGAAAATAAAAATCTGGGCAAGCAGATGGCTCGTCGGCTAAAATTAGTACACGAATTGACGGCTTCGGTGATATCATAGTCGTATTTCTGTAAGATTGTTATGAATGGATAAAAGTAGCCAGGCGACCTAATGGTGTGGCTTCAATCGTCTGATGCTAGCCAGCTGCAGACTGCAGATTAAGAGCCTCGGCTGTAAGATGGCCGCCGCGTGGGTGTGGCTTGTTTGTGTGTTCTTGTTTACACAAGCCTGCGAGAAAACATTGCCTCATTTTATACTATGAATGACTGCTATCTGTCTCGAAAGGATAACATAACTTTGGTATCCATCTGATGGGAAGAAATAATTTTTTGTCCTAATCGCGTATGAGTAGACGCTGTTAAGCATGCAGTACAATTTATTGTATATGATCACTGCGCGAATTTCGTAGTTCTAAAATGAACTATATTTTAACACACGTGGTACATGCAATACATTCCCAAAATACGCAGACGGAAAAAAACAGTAACACCAAAAATTATTAATGTAGAGTAATAAAAATTCGGGAATACATTTGTCTAGGTAACATATTTAAGTCATTATCATTGCAAGATCACAGGTTAATGTAAGCTCGAGATAATCCTTTGATAATGTGAAATGCTAGCACATTAATAACCGGTGTAACCACAAGAATGTAGGAAACCGACGTGCAACAGTGCATACATTGTGTTGTACATGTGCTGGATGTCAGTTTGAGGGCCGGAGTTCCATGCGTGTTGCTCTTGGTCGGTAGATACAGGGACGGTTAATGTTGGTTGTGGATGACGCTGGAGTTGTTGGGTTACAACACGGGTATGTGGTCGAGCGTTATCCTGTTAGAAAACACCCCCTGTGATTCTGTTCATGAATGGCACCACAACTGGACAAATCACCAGACTGTCGTACTGAGTTGCAGTCAGGGTGCGTGGGATAACCACGTGACTGCTGTTGCTGTTATATGAAACCGCACAGCAGACCATAGCTCCAGGTGTAGGTCCAGTATGTCTAGCAAGCAGACAGGTCTACATCTACATCTACATCCATACTCCGCAAGCCACCTGACGGTGTGTGGTGGAGGGTATCCTGAGTACCTCTATCGGTTCTACCTTCTATTCCAGTCTCGTATTGTTCGTGGAAAGAAGGATTGTCGGTATCCTTCTGTGTGGGCTCTAATCTCTCTGATTTTATCCTCATGGTCTCTTCGCGAGATATACGTAGGAGGGAGCAATATACTGCTTGACTCCTCGGTGAAGGTGTGTTCTCGAAACTTTAACAAAAGCCCGTGCCGAGCTACTGAGCGTCTCTCCTGCAGAGTCTTCCACTGGAGTTTATCACCTCCGTAACGCTTTCGTGATTACTAAATGATCCTGTAACGAAGTGCGCTGCTCTCCGTTGGATCTTCTCTATCTCCTCTATCAACCCTATCTGGTACGGATTCCACACTGCTGAGCAGTATTCAAGCAGTGGGCGAACAAGCGTACTGTAACCTAGTTCCTTTGTTTTCGGATTGCATTTCCTTAGGATTCTTCCAATGAATCTCAGTCTGGCATCTGCTCTACCGATGATCAACTTTATATGATCATTCCATTTTAAATCACTCCTAATGCTTACTCCCAGCTAATTTATGGAATTAACTGCTTCCAGTTGCTGACCTGCTATATTGTAGCTAAATGATAAGGGATCTTTCTTTCTATGTATTCGCAGCACATTACGCTTGTCTACATTGAGATTCAATTGCCATTCCCTGCACCATGCGTCAATTCGCTGCAGAACCTCCTGCATTTCAGTACAATTTTCCATTGTTACAACCTCTCGATACACCACAGCATCATCCACAAAAAGCCTCAGTGAACTTCCAATGTCATCTACAAGGTCATTTATGTATATTGTGAATAGCAACGGTCCTACGACACTCCCCTGTGGCACACCTGAAATCACTCTTACTTCGGAAGACTTCTCTCCATTACGAATGACATGCTGCGTTCTGTTATCTAGGAACTCTTCAATCCAACCACACGATTGGTCTGATAGTCCATATGCTCTTACTTTGTTCATTAAACGACTGTGGGCAACTGTATCGAACGCCTTGCGGAAGTCAAGAAACACGGCATCTACCTGTGAACCCGTGTCTATAGCCCTCTGAGTCTCGTGAACGAATAGCGCGAGCTGGGTTTCACACGACCGTCTTTTTAGAAACCAATGCTGATTCCTACAGAGTAGATTTATAGTCTCCAGAGAAGTCATTATACTCGAACATAATACGTGTTCCAAAATTGTACAACTGATCGATGTTAGAGATATAGGTCTATAGTTCTGCACATCTGTTCGACGTCCCTTCTTGGAAACGGGGATGACCTGTGTCCTTTTCCAATCTTTTGGAACGCTTCGCTCTTCTTGAGACCTACGGTACATCGCTGCAAGAAGGGGGGCAAGTTCCGTCGCGTACTCTGTGTAAAATCGAACTGGTATCCCATCAGGTCCAGCGGCCTTTCCTCTTTTAAGCGATGTTAATTGTTTCTCTATCCCTCTGTCATGTATTTCGATATCTACCATTTTGTCATCTGTGCGACAATCTAGAGAAGGAAGTACAGTGCAGTCTTCCTCTGTGAAACAGCTTTGGAAAAACACATTTAGTATTTCGGCCTTTAGTCTGTCATCCTCCGTTTCAGTACCATTTTGGTTACAGAGTGTCTGGACATTTTGTTTTGATCCACCTACTGCTTTGACATAAGACCAAAATTTCTTAGGATTTTCTGCCAAGTCAGTACATAGAACTTTACTTTCGAATTCATTGAACGCCTCTCGCATAGCCCTCCTCACACTACATTTCGCTTCGCGTAATCTTTGCTTCTCTGCAAGGCTTTGGCTGTGTTTATGTTTGCAGTGAAGTTCCCTTTGCTTCCGCAGCAGTTTTCTAACTCGGTTGTTGTAGCACGGTGGCTCTTTTCCATCTCTTACGATCTTGCTTGGCACATACTCATCTAACGCATATTGTACGATGGTTTGGATCTTCGTCCACTGATCCTCAACACTATCTGTACTTGAGAAAAAACTTTTGTGTTGAGCCGTCGGGTACTCTGAAATCTGCTTTTTGTCACTTTTGCTAAACAGAAAAATCTTCCTACCTTTTTTAATATTTATATTTACGGCTGAAATCATCGATGCAGTAACCGCTTTATGATCGCTAATTCCCTGTTCTGCGTTAACTGTTTCAAATAGTTCGGGTCTGTTTGTCACCAGAAGGTCTAATATGTTATTTCCACGAGTCGGTTCTCTGTTTAACTGCTCAAAGTAGTTTTCAGATAAAGCACTTAAAAATATTTTTCTGGATTCTTTGTTCCTGCCACCCGTTATGCACGTTTGAGTCTCCACTCAGAACTATAACATGGTGGGGAAATCTACTCGAAATATTTTCCAAATTATCCTTCAGGTGCACAGCCACAACAGCTGCTGAGCCAGGGGGCCTATAGAGACATCCAATTACCATGTCTGAGCCTGCTTTAACCGTGACCATCACCCAGATTATTTTGGTTGCTGGCTCTGAACTGGCCTCTTTCTAACCAACACACGACCATCACTGGCAAAGAGGCAGAACCAGCTTTCATCAGAAAACACAACAGACCTCCAATCTGCCCTCGAATGAGCTCTCACTAGACACCACTGAAGTCACCATTGGCGGTGGTTTGGGGCAGTGGAATGCACGTTACATGGCATCTGGCTTGGTGGTGACCTTCAAGTAATCGATTTGTAACTATGTCAGTAGGGTGCCAACTGCTGCTCAGATTCCTGCTGTAGATGCAGTAAGATTCGCCAGAGCCCTACGCCGAGCACGATGATCATCCCTCTAGATAGTGCCACGTGGCCGTCCGGGGCCCTATCTCCTTGCGACCGTTCATTCTCGTGACCACTACTGCCAGCAAACTCGTACAGTGGTTACATACCTACCAAGTCTTTCTGCAGTATCGCAGAACGAACATCCAGCTTCTCGCAGCCCTATTACACAACCGCGTTCAAACTCAGTGAGGTGTTGATAATGGCGTTTTTGTCGCCTTAAACGCATTCTTGACAAACATCAGCTCACCACGGCAAGTCTCAAAGGTAACTAACGTTCACTATCGTTACAGCGTGTCGTTGAGCAAACCTTGTTTGCATCCTCGTAGTGGCGCTACTAGCGCCACTCTTATGCTTTGGGCGCGAGTGTTTGTAGAAATTTCGCTTGTGTCGCATAACTTCCTCTTGGTGTTGTGATATTTTTTTCCCCGTCACTGTATTTACCGACGGAGGTCGCGCAGTAGTAGGACAGTGGACTTGCCTTCTGGAGAACGTCGGTTGTAATTCCTGGCTGGTTTTTTCCTAAATCGCCGAAGGCAAATGCTGGAATTGTTCCTTTGAAAAGGACACGTCCGGTTACCTTCTCCCATCCATCGACAATACGAACTTGCTCTCCTTCTCCGATGACTTTTATGATTTATTTAACTGTCGACGGTCCTCAGCTAATTCATCAGAGTGCAGAAATAACCTTTAAAAATGTTTTACTTGGTATTGCGCAACCCTTACCTTCGCTAGCAGCACGTCCCACACGCTGTCCGAACAGACGTAACTCCGAAACGTAACGACGTGTTGCATTGTTATTTCGTTCGACTTTTGTTCGAGAGAAAAAAGATTCCACTTTTCCTCTGACCACTCTAAATTGGGTTTTCCGTCAGTGAGTGAAGTCACATCATTTCTGGCGAATGCTGCAAGATTCCTTCACGATTTGTTCTCGAGTTTTCCTCCGGCCTCCAATTACGTCTATGCGACGTCAAACTCTTACAAATGAAAGGTAATAAAAATAGATAGCAGTCATTATATATTATTTTTACGAATCTTTAAAAAAATTATGTTTTATTTTCCCACACAACTACAATTATGTTTACAGTGATTGGTTTCGAATGTCTCAAACGGATATCTTCAGATATAAAACTAAACATTAAGACGTGTATATAATTTGCGTTTTGAGGCGTAAAATTCGCTTAGTATTATCAAATAATGAGACAACAAAATTATCATGTCAGGTTGATGCACATTGACAACACATTGTTCTCCTGTGCATCAACTGCATATGAGAATATTATCTCTTCGCTTTATAATATACTATATGTATTTTTTTGTGACATCTCAAATCATGAAGATGTTTTAAGTTTTTAATTATAGATCCGAAGAGCGCCGTTTGAGATGGGTGAAAACGGTCATTTATAAAGGTAATTGTGGTTGTATAGAAAAACTAAAATAAAAACGTATTAATTAATTTAGCTATCGTTGTTGCGTTGGAAAACAAAAATAAAAACGTATTAATTAATTTAGCTTTCACGACCGTCTCCAGAAGATATAAAGACAAGTCGTACTTCGTATCGATTCTGTTCTTATTACTTCAAAGATCTTTGAAAATTCTGACAAGTCATTATTTCAAATTATGTGGCACAGAAAATCACCAGGTATTTATATTTCCTTCAGAAGAAAAAAAACAATGATAGATATCATTTTAGTGTAGGAAATGTTCAAACTATATCATACTGTTGCTTCTGTAAATGACGGTAGCCTATAGATTTTAGCTTCCTGTTGATTCGAGACATCACAGAAACGGCATTAGCTGGGTAGACAAGTCTAGTACAGATCATCGGCTGTGACCTTGACTTCAGGTGGATTCCCGTATGATTCCTCCAATAAGCAACACCCTACATTCTGTTTCTATTACCACCGTTTGCAACTGTGCTACTCACTTTGAAGTTTGTGAGACTGCAGTCTCAGACTTTCTCTATCGATCATTTATACATGGAAGCAAGTTGTGCTCCATTTATAAGTACCGACTAGTACTTCATATGTACTGAAAATTCTGATATGCTGTTAAGTCGTTCAGTTCTTCTGGCCGAGCTACCAGTTCCCTCCTCATTCTCGTACGCTTAGTCTAGTCTCTGATGATACCGAGTTCCATCGAATGTTAAAGTCAAATCTTTTTTCTCCTCTTGTTCCCTTCATATTCGGCTGCATGGTCAATGTTTTCATTTGTCTCCAAATGTCCAGCTCCTCATAAACCTAGCACTTAGCATATTAACATTTCAATAACCTATGTTTTAGAAAAAATAACTAAATCGCATGTTTTTGCCATTACAATGACCTCTTCTGACTGAATTAGCAATATTCTCATTTTCAACTGTTGTTTACTTCTACGATTACGATTTATGTATACTAGAATACTAATACTAATGTAGCCAGACAGGAATGCTTACATCCTCCGGGTACAGTGTGGAAGTTAACGGACATAACAACAATACAACGGTAAGTTCGTGAATCTTAGGTCCCATCTTATCGCTAAAGGTGACCAATTACGAAGTCGGGACTATACACAGAACTGAAAACTGGGACTACAACAAACATGTCGTAATGTTTTATATGCCTTAACATATACGTTCCATAATCTTCCTCTTATTTCCCAGCTTTGGTCCCGCAACGTAGCGGGATCCGGTGTTGAGACTTCCTGTCTCCACTTAACGCTATCTTGTGCTTCATCAGGGTAGAGACCAGCTACCTTTAAGTCTGTGTGGAAGATATCTAGCCACCGTTACCTCGGTTCCCGATTGGTCGCATTCCATCGACTTTCAGTGAAAACCAGCGTTTTGCTCTTGTATCTTGATCTGTTCGAAATACGTGTCCATACCACCGAACACGGTTATCCCTGATTTTCTCGTTGATAGGTGCCACTCCTTACCGCCTGCGTAATTTGTCATTGGTCATGATCGTGCAATATCAGGTCACATGTCCACCGAAGCATTTTGGTTTCATCTACATCTACATCTACATACATACTCCGCAATCCACCATACAGTGCGTGGCGGAGGGTACCTCGTACCACAACTAGCATCTTCTCTCCCTATTCCACTCCCAAACAGAACAAGGGAAAAATGACTGCCTATATGCCTCTGTACGAGCACTAATCTCTCTTATCTTATCTTTGTGGTCTTTCCGCGAAATATATGTTGGTGGCAGAAAAACTGTACGGCAGTCAGCCTCAAATGCTGGTTCTCTAAATTTCCTGAGTAGCGATTCACGAAAAGAACGCCTCCAGACTCCCACCCGAGTTCCTGAAGCATTTCCGTAACACTCGCGTGATGATCAAACCTACCAGTAACAAAACTAGCAGCCCGCCTCTGAATTGCTTCTATGTCCTCCGACCTGATAGGGATCCCAAACGCTCTAGCAGTACTCAAGAATACGTCGTATTAGTGTTTTATAAGCGGTT
The DNA here is from genome assembly GCF_023898315.1 of Schistocerca nitens. Taxonomy (NCBI): domain Eukaryota; kingdom Metazoa; phylum Arthropoda; class Insecta; order Orthoptera; family Acrididae; genus Schistocerca; species Schistocerca nitens. The sequence goes on from NC_064616.1 coordinate 718,189,401, forward strand.
TCCTTTACAAATGAACCACATCTTCCCAAAATTTTACCAATGAACTGAAGACGACTATTCGCCTTCCCCACAACTGCCATTACATGCTTGTCCCTCTTCATATCGCTCTGCAATGTTACGCCCAAATATTTAACCGGCGTGACTGTGTCAAGCGCTACACTACTAATGGAGTATTCAAACATTACGGGATTCTTTTTCCTATTCATCTGCATTAATTTACATTTATCTATATTTAGAGTTAGCTGCCATTCTTTACACCAATCACAAATCCTGTCCAAGTCATCTTGTATCCTCCTACAGTCACTCAACGACGACACCTTCCCGTACACCACAGCATCATCAGCAAACAGCCGCACATTGCTATCCACCCTATCCAAAAGGTCATTTATGTAGATAGAAAACAACAGCGGACCTACCACACTTCCCTGGGGCACTCCAGATGATAGCCTCACCTCCGATGAACACTCACCATCAAGGACAACGTACTGGGTTCTATTACTTAAGAAGTCTTCGAGCCACTCACTTACTTGGGAACCAATCCCATATGCTCGTACCTTAGTTAGGAGTCTGCAGTGGGGCACCGAGTCAAATGCTTTCCGGAAGTCAAGGAATATGGCATCCGTCTGATACCCTTCATCCATGGTTCGCAAGATATCATGTGAAAAAAGGGCGAGTTGCGTTTCGCAGGAGCGATGCTTTCTAAAGCCGTTCTGATGCATGGACAGCAACTTCTCTGTCTCAAGGAAATTCATTATATTCGAACTGAGTATATGTTCGAGAATCCTGCAACAAACCGATGTTAAGGATATTGGTCTGTAATTTTGAGGATCCGTCCTTCTACCCTTCTTATATATAAGCGTCACCTGCGCTTTTCTCCAGTCGCTCGGGACTTTATGTTGGGCAAGAGATCCGCGATGAATGAAAGCTTACTAAGGAGCCAATGTAGTAGAGTACTCTCTGTAAAACCGAGTTTGAATCCCATCAGGACCTGGCGACTTATTTATTTTCAATCCATTCAGCTGCTTCACAACCCCAGGGATGTCTATCACTATGTCTTCCATACGGGAATCTGTACGAGACTCAAACGGCGGTATGTTTGTACGATCCTCCTGCGTGAAAGATTTCTCAAATGCTAAATTTAAAATTTCAGCTTTCGTTTTGCTGTCTTCCGTTGCCAGGTCAGACTGATCGGTGAGTGACTGGATGGAAGCCTTCGACCCGCTTACCGATTTGACGTAAGACCAGAATTTCCTTGGGTTTTCAGCAAGATCTTTTGCTAAGGTGTGACGGTGGTAGTGGTTGAATGCTTCACGCATCGCTCTTTTTACAGTAGCACGAATCTCTACTAACTTTTGCCTGTCCTTATTCCCCCGATCTATCTTGTACCGCGAGTGCAACTGTCTTTGCTTCCTGAGCGTTCTCCGAATTGCGCTGTTAAACCACGGTGGGTCTTTTCCGTCCGTAACCCACTTTTTCAGCACATATTTGTCCAAGGCGTGATTTATAATGTGTTTAAAATTTGCCCATAATTCTTCCACGTCCATCGTACCGGAAGTAAATGAAGTCGATTCATTTACTAAGTGGGATGCTAACAACTGCTTATCTGCTCTTTCTAGTAAGAATACTCTCCTAGCCTTCTTGACCGACTTTTTAACTTTCGTAACCATAGTCGTAATGACAACATCGTGATCACTAATCCCTGTCTCAACACTGACACCGTCGATGAGGTCTGGTCTGTTCGTTGCTTCCAGATCTAAAATAGGTCACTGATCTGTTTCTTTTGTCGTGGGCAAGCATTCAGTTCCGTACGCGGTACCTGGGCAGATTATAGAGCAGTATAGGCCAGTCATTGTCCGTCACAAAATATTGCACGCATTTATGTCATTAGTCGGTCAAGCTTTGTGTCGATTATTTCTAGAAAATTAACAGTGTATACATAATCGACAAGGTTGTTCCCTTTTTCGTTTAATGAACATTAATCTGTGGAAAATTCCTCAGGACCGTTGTGCAGCCTTGTGCTTTCCATGTTTGGCAGTGCCATCGGCTGGCGGCTGGGGCTCCAGGCTGTGACGGGAGCCGTCTTCCTCACGTTCTTCCTCGGCACGTTCTACCGGTCGGCGTCGCTGTACCACCCGCAGCGCAGGGCCATCCTCCACCTCAAGAACCAGAAGCGCAAAATCAAGGACAAGAGCAAGGTGGACGACCGGCCACCGTTCTTTGATTTCAGCACGCTGCGCAGCAAAACAGTGCGCATCCTGCTCATCTCCACCGGAATCAGCTCCTTTGGCATCAACACACCCATCTTCTATCTCGTAAGTACAAGTACAGACTTCGCAAGGCCCAGCAATAGACACTTCCTAACGTCGATCATCGAGAACCAATAATCTGGATCTGGACATAAGCGACGTCAAATGAGAGACAAAAGCACTTTCCTTAAAATAAAAATAATCATGTTTGTTGTTAAATTTAAAACTTTCCCGGATTATAGAGTGACACTGAGTTCTCCTATTTAAAACCACGCCGGCATGCGAGTGCGTTGCTTAATCGCATGCGCTTCTACTGCAAGTCTGTGCGCTGCTGAGAGTGCCCTCCATGGAGAAAATTAATCTCATCTGTGTCAGATCGAACGTCTTCACACGGTAATACGGCAGAGCGCAAAGATTTACGACGACAGGATTCCACGCAGAATCCAATTGGAAACCGCCGTCCCACCCGATAAGAGCCCCAGACAGCCGTATTTCTACTGATTCATTGATAAAGGAATTCCAGAAGTTAGAAGTATGGGCCAAAGTTTTTGTTACATTGTATTTCGTCGAATGACCAGTAGGAATATAGCGTTCTATGATAGTAGATTTGTTGGGTTAAAGGAGGCTAGTACATAGCTGGCGTTCCATGTTCGCTTGTGAACCGCGCGCGTTGTTTGACCAATGCATTATGTGCCGTACTCGCATAGAATCTTATAAATACCTGCCCTATGCTACTCTGACAATGAAACATCACGAACTTGATCTCATTTGACTTGAATAAAAATGCACACGTGCAGGGTATCAACCACAGCAATCGATTCCGAGTGAAAATGTGGACCATAAACCTGATGGTACGTAGGTATGACCGTCTGAAAGTACTTTCGCTCGCACCAGTTGTTTTTCATTCGCTAGGCCCCACTTGCAGCCGCAATTTGGATAGCGGAGTAAGTGAGAGGTTTGTTAAATATTGTTTGACATTGGTAGCATACTTTGTTCATTACATCAAAGTACGAGGTTTCTGTTGAACTTTTGATGTTGCGATTCACAAATGCAGTGTATTGCAATGTAGTGTGGCATTAATGAAGCAGCGTAATGCTATATAATTATAAACATCGCTGATGTGCTTTCTTTCCTTTGGATTTTAAAGCAGGCACTGTTAAAGTGAAGTACATCTGCAGGAGATGCGCTACTCTTCAACGTGATTCGCATGATTAAATTGTAAATCGAAAACAATTAACTTCATTTCATAGTTATTATTGTTCAGCTACTTAGGTTCAATAATCTAGATTTTGAGGGGTATACAAAGCTGCAGAATATCAATACGGTTCCAGGCGCGCAGTCCGGAACCGCGCGACTGCTACGGTCGCAGGTTCGAATCCTGCCTCGGGCATGGATGTGTGTGATGTCCTTAGGTTAGTTCGGATTAAGTAGTTCTAAGTTCTAGGGGACTGATGACCACAGATGTTAAGTCCCATAGTGCTCAGAACCATTTGAACCAATATCAATAAGAGAATGCTGTTAAAATATAAACGGCGATCTAAAAGGTATCGTTAGAAGGCCGCCCAGTCCAGAATCGGTATGCCAACCAGGCAAAATTGTCGTGAGCATTGAAGAACGCATCACACCGACGCACCAGGTTGAAGACAACCGTATACCGATGCGTGAAATTGGCCGTAACTGCCTGTTGCACATCAACGTCTGACAGGAATCGTCGTCCCTTCAAGACGTTTTTGAGGGATCGAAAGCGTCATAATCGCATGGGGAGAGATCAGGACGAGGAATCAGCACCACCTCTTGTCGCAATGGTAGTTTTCGGCATACACGATGCCCCATACATATGCTTTATTCTCCGATGGATGTCTACCGGCGTTTGTCCTTCGGCAGCCAAGAGAAAAGAATAATAGTACATCGTTGGCCTTGTCTGGATGCATTTGATAATAGCATTGTCGTAGTTCACGTCTTCGCATTTGCCTTACGCATGTCGGACGGACACGAATTCCACACGAATCCCTTCTCTACATGTCGGTGCTAATACACCCGCTTCGGTGTCGCGCTACGTTGCATATACACTGCAAAACGACGTCAAACGGAAACTTTTTGATCGAGCCTTATAAGAGTAAACGTGTATGTGTGTGAGGTTGACATACTACGTGCTCATATAACTTTCTGTTTTTTGCGTAGAATAACATCACTGTCATCGAAAAAGATTTCAAAACACGTGAGGAGAAGTGTCCACCTCCTCCCTCCTCTTCCCTCGCCTCTAACTTCCCGTGAATGGGACTCTTGTTGTCACTCCGTTGGTCTGCACTTCGTACTAAGGCATTACGCAGCTGCAGTGGGGCGGAGCGAGTGACGAGCAACCGGTGCGCGTAAAAGTTTAAAAGCTGTATTTTCAGGTCATAACTGCATCCTGTCAGAATTACGGCCTAAACTCCATGCAGGAATGATTGCTGGGGCAAATATTATGCATGTGTGCTGTTTCTCCTTAAAATAGGTGACGTTTCCTTCTTTGACCGATACCAGCGGCGCTGATATTTTTGATGGAGGACGAAAGGTCACTTTAAACTTCCGCTTTCGAAGTACCTGCGTATTTTCGGGAAAAGTTTCTAATAAATGGCACCTGGCTATCCTCTTGAACACCTTATCCACATTTACAGTGAAATGAATATCCCTAGGTGCACACAGACATTGATATAAGTCAAGGGGGACAGTTGAAAATGTGTGCCCCGTCCGGGACTCGAACTCAGGATCTCCTGCTTGCATGGCAGACGCTCTATCTATCTGAGCCACCTAGGACACAGAGGATAGTGCGACTGCAGGGACTTACCTCTGGCACGCCTCCCGTGAGACCCACATTCCCGACTTATTGTCCCGCACTATATTCATATTGCCCCTGCCCATTACACACATTACTCGCGGCTTTTTGCCGTTTCCCGTAAGAGTTCGGGCACTGTTTGTGCATCCGTACAGAAGAAGATGGCCACGTCTTCTTCCTTTTTCTGTCGTTTATATGCATCTGACGCTCTCCCTATTTGCTGAGATGAATATACATGTTTCAGGAACACAGTTTGGAGCTGTTCCACTTCCGCTTGCGTCCTACTAGCATGTGAGATAGTATGGGCTCATTCAGTCGAAGCTTCAGAACCTCGATTGTTTGTAGCTGATGGTGGTAACTATACTGAGGACCTATCTCCCATTCCGACGCTTAAGTTCGAAATTTGGCTCAAAGATACCTACAACCATCCTCTGTAATCGTGCAAAAGCGTGGCGGGCTGCGACGTCACCCTTGGGCTCGGCGACCCTTCAAAGTGCAAGGTGTCGGAACATATATAAAAAATGGTTCATGTGTACTGTAAGATGGATTCATGATGTCAAATTGGCACCAAGTTTTGCTACAATTCTGATCAACGCAACAGTGGACGTGTCACGTGATGAAAAGTTCGTCACATCCCCTCTTACCCACATTTCACCCCTTCTTTGGCAAACCGCCCCTCAGAATCGACACGAAAAGGCCTCAGGTGATGACATAAAGGGCGTCAATGAAACCACCCCTTCCGTTGGGGCATCGATTCCCACACATTTCGTGCTCGAAAACGACAGTTCTCAGTGCGATGATCAACAAGACGACGTTCTTGACAACGTTCTACACTGCTGCCTCCCCCTAGGCGTTTAAATTCTACTATAAGGACATGGTGGATCTGCAGCATCACTGAACGTCATCTGACCCCTCAGGAGTGTAGTGCGATCACAGTTTCTGTCCCGGTATACCGGGTGGAACCAAAAGCGACCATTCAAAACCATTCGACGAAATCTGAAGGTGATCCGAAGTAGCAAAGGGTGTTTATGCTTTTTCAGCCCCCATGTTTCGCGCCCTCCTGTGGCGTGATGGGGGCGTGGTGCAACATTAGCATGGGAGTGAATAAAACGGCAGACCTCTAAGACCCCCAGTTCCGAAACAACTTCGGTGCCACCGCTCAGCTTCGTTGAGCACGTCACAAATGTATCTGTCAGAAAATTCGGCAGATTCAGCATTGCAGCTCCTATAGCACCTGGACGCAGTAAAGGGGGTTGTGACAATCGTCCCAACGTGTGACATAGCTAGCCCACCTTACATCTCACATGGTCTTCTGAGCTGAGCTGTGGCCTCCTTTTTCGTTATGTGTCGACATCTTGCTGCTTGAAGCATCTCCAACCCCGAGAGTAACGTCGCAAGGCGCCATGCTTTCGCACCATTACAGAGGAAGGTCGTAGGCCCTGTTGAGCCTAATTTCAAACTCATGCACGGCAATGGGAGACAATTACGGGGTTTCGAAGAAGTGATCCTTTAATTTTGTTGCACAGTCTGGCAGCCTGTAAATACAGCTCTTTATGGGTGGGCTTTTGAAACACCGAATATTAAAGAATATCATCGCTCTCAAGTATGGAATTCACATGTTGCAGGAACTCTCCGAAACTGTCTCAATCATGAGGTCAAACTATAAATGTTTCGTCAGCGTATCGCCAAAATGCTATTAGTTGTCACAGTAAAACTTCCTGCTCTACGTATTCGACGCCGTTCTGCTACTTTACCGCGCGAAGGCGTTCGATCTGACATCGGGCAGGCGAGTTTTTACCACGGAGAGCGCTTTCAGCAGCTCACAGATTTGCTGCAGCAGTGCATGCGTTCAAGTAATCAACGCATGCGCAGCGACAACGCAGCACACCCCACATGCGTCGGTGGGGCTTTAAATAGGGGAACTCGGTGTGCTGCCGCCAGTATTGACCTGAATATGGCCAGAAGACTGGGCTGAAATATCGTGGCAACAATTTACTGACACCCGGCAGTTCGCCGGGAATTTTATGGTACACTAATTTTAAATTTTTTTTTATGTGCTATAAAAATATTGGGTCGTCTTGCAACGGCTTGTGAATGTAACGTGTCGTTCACCGTTCTTGGGGCTTAACAAATTTCAGCACTCATTCTTTCGAGTTACTGGTCAAATCTTGCCTTCGTCCTAAAAAACTTTAGAGTTATGTACTGGACTTTCTCAGCGCTTGAACTTTGAGTTTGTTAAGTTTGTTAACACCCAACTCCGTAATCAGTGTGGCTATTGTGGGCCACATCGATGTGGAGATAGCCGCGTTAAGTCTTCGTGATGGCGGGGATGCTTTCCACAAGAATTTGATCCATAAGAGGAGTAACTGTGCCGTACAGTTTCTTGTGACAGGACGATGCATTACTGTCCTAAGGTAAATGCTAAAACTGTCCACGGTGTCTCATGTAGTGCCAAAATGAGACGCTGTTAAATGTGATTTGTCCGCTGGGTCGGGAAATTAAGGGCGGCGGTTGCCTTTCTGTCGATCGAACGGGCTTAATCCTCTCCTTTCTTTCACTGTCTTAACCATTCAGCAATAGATACAAGCTATGTTGGGAAGCAAGTGACAAGTTTTAATTGTAAATCGGTCAACGGGCAGAGCAGCGATATTATTACTAGTATTGTATGCTCACAGAAAAAGGCAGAAATCGGAGTTTGAGTGTCGATACGGCACAAATTTTTAACTTGTCACAAATTTCCATCGCAGCATATAGTCCGTAAATAGTAGAAGAATATTGTCTCATTAACAAGCAATGACCAATCACAGCACACTTGATACGCCACGCCGAATAAAGTGGAGTACCGCAGTACCGCAACTGGACGTCCCTTATCGTTTTTCTTCGTTTTTCTTCAGCATCATGGCGTCTACAAGCAGGACAATGCAACTTGTCACACACCTCGTAGTATATGTGCGTGGTTCAAAGAACACCATGCTGACCTTTGGCCACCAGACTCGCCGGATTTAACCTCATTGACTCTGTTGTTGCACGTCTCGCAGCTGTCCACACTGCTAAAGGTGGTTACGTTACCTGGACAGTGTGGTTCATGTCCTAAAAGTATTAAGCGAATAACTTACAAGAGGAATAATAATGAATAATAATGAGCGTATGGTATTGGTGGCCGGGAGACCCCTCGCGGGGCGGTTCGGCCGCCGCTCCACAAGTTCTCTAACGCCACTACGGCGACTTGCGAGTGAATGACGATAATGACAAGAGGAATGATAGGCTATCATGAGGAAGCACCTACAACGGTTTGATTGTAGAATTACCTTCTAAGATTCACGGGTAGCTCCAGCTGTTGTGTCAGCTACTGGCTAGTCAGCACCGACACAAATAGGGAAGGAGAGAAGTTGTGATGGCCGGTGCAAGAATCCAAATCAACTGAGCAAAACACTTGAAGATTAAATGAACACTTTATTTCTACAAAGAATGGAACCATTACTTAACGTGTTGTGCCTCCTATGTGCAAATTCACTGACATTCTGTTACTAACCACAAAACGCAGGCTGATGCTAAAAAATGGCTCTGAGCACTATGGGACTCAACTGCTGAGGTCATAAGTCCCCTAGAACTTAGAGCTACTTAAACCTAACTAACCTAAGGACAACACACACATCCATGCCCGAGGCAGGATTCGAACCTGTGACCGTAGCGGTCGCGCGGTTCCAGACTGTAGCGCCAGAACCGCTCGGCCACCAGCGGCCGGCGCAGGCTGATGCTCTCGAAGTCCGCGACAGAATTGGGATCGATCAGCGATGGGCCGCTGGTTAAACCACCGTTGACGCAGGGCACTGAACTCGTCTTCCTGAAGCTGTGGCGCTGCCCGCTCTTTCCACTGACGAGCGGGTCGCCGGCACGGTAGCTCAGCGTGTTCAGTCAGAGGGTTAGCTGCCCTCCGTAGCAAAGAACTGAGTTAATCGATCAACAACGAACTTAATCGAATGTCTTACGACGTCAGCCCCCAGCAGATGCAACTAACGAAAGAAGCCGGCACGGTAGCTCAGCGTGTTCGGTCAGAGGGCTGCGTGCTCTCTGTAATAAAAAAAAAACTGAGTCAAAGAATCAACGATCAATTTGAACAGATGTCTTGTGACGTCCGCCCAGACCAAACGTAACGAACAATAAAAAAAGCCGGCACAGTAGCTCAGCGTGTTCGATCAGAGGGTTAGCTGCCCTCTGTAATAAAAAAACTGAGTTAATGGATCAACGACGAACTGAAACAGGTGTCTTGCGACATCCGCCCCGAGCAGATGCAACAAACGAAAACGAACAAAATGAGTTACAAAAAAAAAAAAAAAAAAAGCGGGTCAGCGTCAGCGCCTTCTTGATGCCGTTTCATGGTGCTGCGCTGGTCAGTATGCAGTCGATGTTTTAGGACTGCAGACCAGCCATCCAGATAAACAAACAGATCTTTCGGGTTGAAAGCAGAAACAGAATGTAAGTTGTCCTGAATATAAAGACCAAAGAAATGAAATGAACCTGACCCAAAAATATTTTCATATTCTCCTGAATGCAAACGTGTAAATGTCACTGATCAGGTGTGAGACGGGCAGACAAAGGTTACGGAAGCACCAGTGTCTAACTAAAAACGCATACAGGGCCCAGCAAAGACAAAGTCACAAACAGTCTTTTTGCTTGTTATGGTATAGCACTTGGGCAGTATGAAGGCACATCCTGAATTCGGTCATTACTGGGACCGGTAGCTGGTTTAGAAAAACTACATTCACTGAGTGAGAAGGTGATCCGCGCTTACAAGAGCGAACGTAGGTAGAGTTCCTTTTCTGTTGCAAGGACACAGACTGTAGATGGCCTGGCTTTTCACAAACAAATTAATGCTCGTTCCGCGAAGGGCAATGTAGTCTGTTAGTGGTGGAAAATCTGTTGGGACATGATTTCACAGCAGACACACGCTCTGACACTTGTTTACTATGGCCACGGTGTGGTCGACTATTTGCATGCAGTGGTCGGTCGCAAGGCCGTACCAGTTTGTCACTTCACGTTGCACTGTAAATGGGAGCTGCCTCAAAGTTTTACACGGCACTATCACACGAGTCCTGATGTTCAATAATTTGTAACACTTGTTGCAAAGTTGGATCAATCTTTGAGAATTTGTTCACGAATCCTACTGTCAGGCACACTGTACGTAATTGCATCACGAATCATTGCGTCAGTAAAATACTGTCCACAGCTACACTGTCGTGTAAAACCCTGAAGTTCCATGACCCACTGAGGATACGTCTGATCGGGATGCTTCCGCAATCGCGAGAACTTATAACGGGTTGCAGCAACCTGTACCTTATCCTTTTAATACATAATAAGGGCAGAAACTAACTCAACGAAAGCTAGCAACTCCGGCATACTAGTCGGGAATAACTTCTGGGCGAGGTGGTAAACTCCTGTGCCGGCCGTTGACAAGAAATAAGGAGGTTTCACAGTACTTGCACTTGATATGTAGTACAATACAATGAGCGTTGAACTGAGCGTAGTACACGTTCCGTTTCTCTTGTTGGTCATCGAAAGCTCAAAAGAGTGGAATGCACGGAGGCAGTGCCCTGGCTGTGGCTGGCTGTTGTGGCTGAGTTGATGCAGCAGCGGCTTGTGCATTAATGAGCTGCTGGACTGACGTCATCAACTGCGACATTTGTTGGTCTTGAAACTTAATAAACTGCATTAGATCAAAGCAAGCAGCAACTACTGGCGTAGGCGCAGGTGGTATTGGAGGCGCGTTAGAGGTAATTTTAATGAGAGGAGCAGCCGGCCGCTGTGACCGAGCGGTTCTAGGCGCCTCAGTCTGGAACAGCGCGACCGCTACGGTCGCAGGTTTCAATCCTGCCTCAGGCATGGATATGTGTGTTGTCCTTAGGTTAGTTAGGTTTAAGTAGTTCTAAGTTCTAAAGGCCTGATGACCTCAGATGTTAAGTCCCATAGTGCTCAGGGCCATTTGAACCATTGGAATGAGAGGAGCGCCGCAACACATTATAAGTAAAAGCAAGGCAAAAGGACATACACAATTAGTAGCAATGCGCCTCTGAAAGAAAAGAGAGAAATATTAGCGACGCGCTGTGACGGAGCGGCGAAGAGCGTTAGTTCTGGAATTCTCGTCGCCAGATGTTGCGTCGGTTACTGTGGGAGTGAGCATCGACACAAATAAGGAAGGAGAGAAGTTGTGATGGCCGGTGGCAGAAATCCAAAATCATCTGTACAAAGCACTTAAATATTAATTGAACACTTTATTTCTACAAAGAATGGAACGATTACTTAACTTGTTGTGTCTCCCACGCGCAAATTCACTGACAATATCTTACTAACCGCAAAACGCAGTCTGATGCTCTCGAAGTCCGCGGCAGAACTGGGATCAACCAGCGATGGGCCGCTGTTTAAATCACCGTTGCCACGGGGCACTGAACTCTGTCTTCCTGGAGGTGTGGCGCTGCCCTTTGGCCAGCGGGTCAGCGTCAGCGCCTTCTCGGTGCCGTTTGGTGCCGCTGCGCTGGTCGGTGTGCACTCGATGTTTTAGGACTGCACATCAGCCATCCAGATAAACGAACAGGTCGTGTTTAAGTACCGGTCAAAATTCCCACAAGGACAGTCACTGCATTCCAGACAAAACAACATTAAGTTCGAATTATACAAACAGCTAAAACGGAAGTTTTGGTAAGATTTGACAAACATAATGAATAACACTGCATCCCTTATACGCTACATAAATGCAATTAAAGTCGAGGTAAACATGTTGCAGGAAGTCCATTACTTGTCCTCGGACGACAGACACAGATGTGAAGTGGTTACGGTGCGCGTGGTACACAATACGGCGATCCTCCCTTGTGGTGATCAGACCTGGTCGATCACAACCTTGACGCCGAGTATGTCTGCCCTCACATTTCCATGCAGTGCAACATCAAGCCACTGTCACATCTGAATGCTCCACAAATTTGAATACCGGAAGAGTTAACTACCGGCCAAATGAAGACCCACAATGAGGCCCCTTTTAAGCTCTGTCAGGTGCCGATAATGCTGTCTCATGCGTGCGCACCTAATCTCCGCGTCCTTCACTGTGATCATTCAACGTCTGACGCTCTTCACGCCCTACCAGGCCTGGTAACAGCACTAAACTCCAACAACACTAAAGCACTCGAATTGCCCTTTTACCTTTCACAGGGAATTGCAACTCTAATCGTTTACATACACGTCGATGGTGTGTATGTGTACGTAATTACATTGACAGCCGGCCACGTCTTCTGGGTGCTTCACTTTTTTGCCAGTCAGTGTACGTGTTGCTAGTATTTTATTGCAAGACAGTATCACAATTGCGAGAGATTGTGAATGTAGAGGGATCTTTCAAATTGTTTCATGATTCGTCCAGCTATTTACACTACTGGCCATTAAAATTGCTACATCAAAAAGAAATGCAGATGATAAAGGGGTATTCATTGGACAAATATATTATACTAGAACTGACATCTGATTACATTTTCACGCAATTATCAGAGAAATCAGTACCCAGAACAACCACCTCTGGCCGTAATAACGGCCTTGATACGCCTGGGCATTGAGTCAAACAGCTTGGATGGCGTGTACAGGTACATCTGCCCATGCAGCTTCAACACGATACCACAGTTCATCAAGAGTACTGACTGGCGTATTGTGACGAGCCAGTTGCTCGGCCACCATTGACCAGACGTTTTCAGTTGGTGAGAGATCTGGAGAATGTGCTGGCCAGGGCAGCAGTCGAACATTTTCTGTATCCAGAAAGGCCCGTACAGGACATGCAACATGCGGTCGTGCATTATCCTGCTGAAATGTAGGGTTTCGCACGGATCGAATGAAGGGTAGAGCCACGGGTCGTAACACATCTGAAATGTAACGTCCACTGTTCAATGCGAGCAAGAGGTTATCGAGACGTGTAACCAATTGCACCCCATACCACCACGCCGGGTGATACGCCAGTATGGCGATGACGAATACATGCTTCCAATGTGCGTTCACAGCGATGACGCCAAACACGGATGCGACCATCATGATGCTGTAAACAGAACCTGGATTCATCCGAAAAAATGACGTTTTGCCATTCGTGCACCCAGGTTCATCTTTGAGTACACCATCGCAGCCGCTCCTGTCTGTGATGCAGCGTCAAGGATAACCGCAGCCATGGTCTCCGAGCTGATAGTCCATGCTGCTGCAAACGTCGTCGAACTGTTCGTGCAGATGGTTGTCGTCTTGCAAACGTCCCCATATGTTCACTCAGGGATCGAGACGTGGGTGCTCGATCCGTTACAGCCATGCGTATACGATGCCTGTTATCTTGACTGCTAGTGATACGACGCCGTTGGGATATAGCACGGCGTTCCGTATTACCCTCCTGAACCCACCGATTCCATATTCTGCGCACAGTCATTGGATCTCGACGAAAACGAGCAGCAATGTCGCGATACGATAAACCGCAATCGCGATAGGCTACAATCTGATCTTTATCAAAGTCGGAAACGTGATGGTACGCATTTCTCCTCCTTACACGAGGCATCACAACAACGTTTCACCAGGCAACGCCGGTCAACTGCTGTTTGTATATGAGAAATCGGTTAGCCGGCCGAAGTGGCCGTGCGGTTAAAGGCGCTGCAGTCTGGAACCGCAAGACCGCTACGGTCGCAGGTTCGAATCCTGCCTCGGGCATGGATGTTTGTGATGTCCTTAGGTTAGTTAGGTTTAACTAGTTCTAAGTTCTAGGGGACTAATGACCTCATCAGTTGAGTCCCATAGTGCTCAGAGCCATTTGAACCATTTGAGAAATCGGTTGGAAACTTTCCTCATGTCAGCACGTTGTAGGTGTCACCACCGGCGCCAACCTTGTGTGAATGCTCTGAAAAGCTACTCATTTGCATATCACAACATCTTCTTCCTGCCGGTTTAATTTCGCGTCTGTAGCACGTCATCTTCGTGGTGTAGCAATTTTAATGGCCAGTAGTGTATGATCGTGTAATTTTTTTCTCTTTCGTGTGTAAGCGCATTTTGGTTGAGTGTAGAAGTTTAGGCGAGTGGTGTGTGCGCAGGCGCACCAGGTGGAGGAGGAGGGCCTGGGCGAGACGGCGGTGCTTCTGCAGACGTACCTGGGGCTCGCGTGGGCGCTGGGCTGCGCCGCCTTCGGGCTGCTGGTGGTGCGAGACTCAGTCGAGTGCCGCATCGCGCGCCAGTACCTCTGCCAGGCCGCCGTCTTCATCTGCGGGCTGTCCATTCTGGCGCTGACCACGGTGCGCGGCAGCTACCACGGATACGTGCTCTTCGCCTGGATCTACGGCATCTTCTGCGGCGGCTACCACTACTCGCTCAAGATGTACACGTACGAGCGCGTTCGGGCACGTAATTTCGCTCGCACCTGGGGCTTTGTGCAGTGCTCTCAGGCCATTCCCATCGCCATAGGCGTGCCCATATCAGGTGAGTTACTATATTCAGTGCACAAGATACAGCTCATTTAATGTACATTCAGGCTCATAAATTGAGGTTAATTGTAGAATGTGGTGCCACACATCGTGGCACTACACAAAACTGGCGCTAATAGCATAGGCACATAGAGAACACACACGACACAGGTCTGTAAGTCCACGGTATTGGTCACAAGTTGAGAAAACCGTCCCGAAACACATGTGCTACCAAAGGTCTGTTTCCTCCGCACGTACCCCGACATCAGTATTGGATATGATCACCATGCTCACGTACACAGACCACACAAAGCGTTGGCATACTCTGGAAAGGTGGTAGAGCAGCTGCTGGGGTATAGCCTCCCATTTTTGCACCAGTGCCTGTCGTAGCTCCTGAAGTGTCGTAGGGGTTTGAAGACTTGCAGCGATACGTCTACCGAGAGTATCCTAGACGTGGTCCATGGGGTATAGGTCTGGAGAACAGGCAGGCTACTCCATTCGCCTGATATCTTCTGTTTCAAGGTACTCCTCCACGATGGCAGCTCGGTGGTGTCGTGCGTTATCATCCATCAGGAGGAAGGTGGAACCCACTGCACCCATGAAAAGGCGGACATACTAGTACAAAACGACATCCCGATACACCTGACCGGTTACAGTTCATCTGTCAAAAACATGCCCGGGGTGAACATGCACCAATCATAATCCCACCCCACACCATAAAACCACGACCTCCATGCAGGTCGCTTTCAAGGACATTAAGGGGTTGGTATCGTGTTCCTGGTTCACGCCAGGTGAAAACCCGGCGAGAATCACTGTTCAGACTATACCTGGACTCGTCCGTGAATATAACCTAGGACCACTGTTCCAATGACCACATACTGTGTTCTTGAGTTCTCGACTCCAGGCTTTACGGGCTCTCCTGTGACCAGGAGGCAGTGGAATGCACCTTGCAGGTCTCCGGGCGAATAAACCATGTCTGTTCAGTCATCTGTAGACTGC
Organism: Schistocerca nitens; assembly: GCF_023898315.1. Taxonomy (NCBI): domain Eukaryota; kingdom Metazoa; phylum Arthropoda; class Insecta; order Orthoptera; family Acrididae; genus Schistocerca; species Schistocerca nitens. The sequence continues at coordinate 718,204,913 of NC_064616.1, forward strand.
GTGTCTGGAGACAACTGTTCCAGTGACTGTGGTAAGGTCCCGAGCAAGGCTACCTGCAGTACTCCGTGGCCGTCTGCGGGCACTGATGGTGAGATATCGGTTTTCTTGTGGTGTTGTACACTGTGGACGTCCCGTACTGTAGCGCCTGGACACGTTTCCTGTCTGCTGGAATCGTTGCCATAATCGTGAGATAACACTGTGTGGCACACGGAGGGCCCGTGCTACGAACTGCTGTGTTTGACCAGCCTCCAGTCGCCCAAGTATTCTACCCCTCATAACGTAACAAATATGTGATCTTTGAGCCACTTTCAACACACAGTCACCATTATCACGTCTTAAAACGCCTGCACACTTACTCGCTGCGCCGTACTCTGACATACACCAACACACCTCTGCGCATGTGGATTGCTGCCAGCGCCACCGTGAAACGACCGTAGGTCATATGACCGCATGATCTTACCCCAAAGTGCTTTAAACCCGCAAACGGCTCACCAGAGCGTTGTTTCACCATGTATCAGCATTCTCCTTAATTTATGAGCATGAGTGTATTTTACATTCCACACACTCAGGATGTTAGCTTCATTTCGCAAACAAATCGTTGCGTCTAGACCCTATTTACGAGGGAATTTCGAAAGTAAGTTTCGTCGTTGTTTTTTAAAGAGAAGCTGGTACATCAGGCGACACAAACAGACGCCATATGAATCCACATCCGTTGCTGGTTCAAAGACGGAAGGGGTTTCAGCAGAAGAGGAATGACACGTGCGCAGAGCGCTGAAGAACGGAGAGTAACAACAGATGGGCGTGCCAGAAGTCGTTCGAGTACTCATCACGATGACAGACAGAAGCGTAGTAACAGCGTGGTCACCAATGGAAGAGCATACTGTCATCCAGTATGAATAGATACGTGGGACCAGTGTGTTCGTCATCCATGAATGCCTACAGACAGTGTATAGCGGATAGGTCATGTCTCGTCAAATGGAAGATCGGATCGCTCGGTCTACAACCCCGATCTTGCCGTATCGGACTTGCACCTGATCTTTGCATTGAAAGCCGATCTCTCGGCAAGTCCCTTCCAAACCATAGCTGCGGTGAAGCAGACTGTGTGACAATTCCTTGCATTACAGGGCACAGAGTTTTACCAGAATGGTTTCTTAAAACAGACTGCACGCTGTGACAAATTTCTCAATGTCGGTAGCGACTGTGACGAAAAAGGTTGCAAGGTGTATAGTCGTGATGCCATGGTGTATTTCTTTTTACCCATAAAGTTTCCTTTTGGAAAACAATGACGAAACTTAGTTTCGGAACGTCCCTCAGAGTCACCGAGAACATACGACCCTGCCAAGAGTAAAACATTTCTTGCTATCAGCAAAAAACGCTTTAGAATAAAGTAACTTGCGGAAAACAGTGTGAGAAAAGCAGATAATTACAAACCTAATATTTCTTAATGACTCTTTGATGAGCCGTGAAGTTGATATCACGTATAGTGTGATTCGATCTGGATATTAACTGGAGCTTGGTGTTCTATGACTTGACGTTAACATGTGAAATTACGCTGTCGAAGTGAACTAGGCTGTCATTAAATTATATTCAGAAGCTGGTGCCCTACATCCAGATGATACTTGCCAAAAATCATGTTGCACCACCGTCAGCTACTATGAAGAATCTCAGTAATTGCTACCAGTTTTTCATCATCACAAATCATTATCAAGCAAAGAAAGTTTTTCAAACACATTATTTGTGTGTATGTCTGCATGACGCTCAGCAACACTCTACATAATTTCAAAAACGCAAATTGAAGTTCTGAACGATTATACTTGAAATGTAAGCATTGTTCATAAAATTCAACGTCATCAATTGATAAAATGGTAAAATGCACTTTCTTGACAGAACAGTTAACATGCAATGTGTGTGTGTGTGTGTGTGTGTGTGTGTGTGTGTGTGTGTGAGAGAGAGAGAGAGATAGAGAAAATGAGAAAGGAGGGAGGAAAGAAGGAAGCGAGGAAGGGCACCTTTAGTTTCGTTTTGAGTCGTTTCTTGTTTAACTCCCCGGCAGTTCCATCATGACAGAACACAGATTTCTGTTGCACTTAGCTGTATTCTTGTTTAGTATTTTCTCTCATTCATAACATTGTGCTTGAAGTAAATTATGTCAGTTATTAGTTTCTGTAGAGAGACCTTACTGAACTTAAATGGAAAACAATAAAAGTGTGTCTTGCTCGAAGCTGCATCCTGAAATTACATTACTGTCAAGAAAGCATGTGCGTGATAGCGAAAATAAAGCCAGGCCACATTCGTTTAGAGTTGGATTTGAAGTAAGTCGAGATCTATTCGCTTTTAAAAGTAAAGAACACAAAGAGGAAGTGTTCACAGATTAACTGGATCAACTGGAATTGTGTACTAAATGAACTTCTTATTTGATTACATTGTACGACCATAGTTTTAGGTTGAGTCGCTGGGCAGGGGCCACTTTCTTGCTCATCTCGTACGTAATTCGGAGCTGGTGGACGGAAACGGCACCAATGTAGCTCAACTCGTTCTGACGCAAGTTAGCCCTCTGTAAGCGGTACCGTCTGTGGTCTGTGGATACATTCATTGACTTCTACACTCCTGGAAATGGAAAAAAGAACACATTGACACCGATGTGTCAGACCCACCATACTTGCTCCGGACACTGCGAGAGGGCTGTACAAGCAATGATCACACGCACGGCACAGCGGACACACCAGGAACCGCGGTGTTGGCCGTCGAATGGCGCTAGCTGCGCAGCATTTGTGCACCGCCGCCGTCAGTGTCAGCCAGTTTGCCGTGGCATACGGAGCTCCATCGCAGTCTTTAACACTGGTAGCATGCCGCGACAGCGTGGACGTGAACCGTATGTGCAGTTGACGGACTTTGAGCGAGGGCGTATAGTGGGCATGCGGGAGGCCGGGTGGACGTACCGCCGAATTGCTCAACACGTGGGGCGTGAGGTCTCCACAGTACATCGATGTTGTCGCCAGTGGTCGGCGGAAGGTGCACGTGCCCGTCGACCTGGGACCGGACCGCAGCGACGCACGGATGCACGCCAAGACCGTAGGATCCTACGCAGTGCCGTAGGGGACCGCACCGCCACTTCCCAGCAAATTAGGGACACTGTTGCTCCTGGGGTATCGGCGAGGACCATTCGCAACCGTCTCCATGAAGCTGGGCTACGGTCCCGCACACCGTTAGGCCGTCTTCCGCTCACGCCCCAACATCGTGCAGCCCGCCTCCAGTGGTGTCGCGACAGGCGTGAATGGAGGGACGAATGGAGACGTGTCGTCTTCAGCGATGAGAGTCGCTTCTGCCTTGGTGCCAATGATGGTCGTATGCGTGTTTGGCGCCGTGCAGGTGAGCGCCACAATCAGGACTGCATACGACGGAGGCACACAGGGCCAACACCCGGCATCATGGTGTGGGGAGCGATCTCCTACACTGGCCGTACATCACTGGTGATCGTCGAGGGGACACTGAATAGTGCACGGTACATCCAAACCGTCATCGAACCCATCGTTCTACCATTCGTAGACCGGCAAGGGAACTTGCTGTTCCAACAGGATAATGCACGTCCGCATGTATCCCGTGCCACCCAACGTGCTCTAGAAGGTGTAAGTCAACTACCCTGGCCAGCAAGATCTCCGGATCTGTGCCCCATTGAGCATGTTTGGGACTGGATGAAGCGTCGTCTCACGCGGTCTGCACGTCCAGCACGAACGCTGGTCCAACTGAGGCGCCAGGTGGAAATGGCATGGCAAGCCGTTCCACAGGACTACATCCAGCATCTCTACGATCGTCTCCATGGGAGAATAGCAGCCTGCATTGCTGCGAAATGTGGATATACACTGTACTAGTGCCGACATTGTGCATGCTCTGTTGCCTGTGTCTATGTGCCTGTGGTTCTGTCAGTGTGATCATGTGATGTATCTGACCCCAGGAATGTGTCAATAAAGTTTCCCCTTCCTGGGACAATGAATTCACGGTGTTCTTATTTCAATTTCCAGGAGTGTATTTCCCACAACCAGGCCTTAATACAAGTGACAATGACCGGTACCAGATTACCAGGTTTCCGACACAGACAACATGTCAGCATAAGACAACATTTGACTTCTGTGATGCGGTTGTCGCACTGTACCAAGATTTGTAGCGTCGCCTTGTGAGTCGAGTACTGATTGATTATTTATAACATAAAAACTGTTATTTTCAACCATTTGCACTATCAATAAAATGAAATTAGAAAAACATAAACAATATTATTCAAGTCGCCGTTCCGGTAGTATTATTATTAGACTAGAATGAATTTAAAGATTTCAAAAGGAAAAAGATAAATTCCTTTCTGACGTTCTACAAGAAAACATTTGGCATATATTGTGTCTCTGGGCTACAACCATGACGTAGTTGCTGTCAACCACCATCAAATAAACTTCGTATTAGTGATAAAAAAAAACTCCGAGACCTATCTTGCTGAATAATAAGGCGACTTCAAAGTTCACTGAAAGAACCAAATTTTTTCAATGTAAGTGAAATAAGCAGAATTAAGTTTGTCTCGTGAATTTTTCCTCACCGTATCGCTTAATTAGGAAACTAAATGTTTGTGACACCTTTGATAATCATTATCTGTGAGTTTTAACATCAGTGACAGCGTACACTCTCTCAAATATATTTGACACGTATTGTCATGGACATACGTAATAGGAAAAAGGTACGGAACCAAAGCATCAGTATCACACGTTACCCAGATCCGCCTGCACTATTAAAATCTCATCACGTGTATACCAGTCGGCGAAAATCAGAGCGTTCACATTTGAATCCATATTGTTACGAGCAAGTTCATACCACCTTAACTCTGTTAAGATCATTCTTGACCTAATATCACAGCTGTAACGCATAGCTAATAGGATCTCTTCAGATAGCGGTAGCAATACCGTAAATTTGTTCAGAGTTCTCGCGATACTGGCGTCGAAACGCAACTTTCTAGCATGCAGCCAGCGTTACGGGGCATGCTGCGGAGCAACTCAATCTGTTAGCAACGAAGCGTTGTCGTGAGAAGCTAAAAAACTATGGATGATATTCAGTATCTATTTGTTTTATTTTTACGTAGGTCCTAAGTCACTGTTAGTGGCTTTTTAACTTGCGCCATACAGAAAAAAGTTGAAGGACCCATAACGGGACTTTATTCTCGTACTTTCTACTACGCAACAGTTGGCTCACGGCAAATTCATTTTGAAGTTAAAGAAGTTTTTTTTATATAATTCTAGCTAAATATTAAGCCCCGAGAGAGCTCTTAAATAACTTTCTGGTTCATTAATGTTCTCGGGAAATCGTAATCGACTTTCAAAGCTGTATAACGAACTGTGCTTTCCTACTTGGATGAGTTAGCCGAATAAAACGTGTGCTGCTATGAATTGACTATCAAGCTAAATGAACAGATTTGGAAAATATTTAGCTGATCTATTACTCAGTAGGTTTTCTGATTATATGAAATAAAAATTCAACAAAAGTACGCATAGACTTGTAATAAAAATCGAGTGTTCCACTTTCTAAGCAGCGGTTCATACAGGGCACATCCATCATCTAGTAGCGATTCAGTCGGTCCTCCATATACGAATCCGAATTAATCTCCAACTAAGTTGGAGTCTGCACAGACATATTATATTGTGTAGTAACCCTAAGTTCTTTAGGGTTATTTGCATGCTGATCGCTCTGTGTCGCGTAGCAATCAGCACATCTTTTTAACAATAGTGCTGTGACTCGACAATAGCTCTCGGTGGCGCTAGTGGACGTTGCTATGGTGATGATGATGATGATGATGCATGATAAGTGTCATCTGATGGTTTCGTAAAATTGTATGACAGGCCAGACGACACGCTGAATGTCATATCAGGGCAATAATTCTGATGGTAGATTCATTTAAACTAACAGAAACTCACAAAACACCACGACGATAAACTGACACACCAAATTCTTTGCCGCATCGCTGATTACATACTCATTGTACTGTTGTCTCGAAATAAGAATTTTCTGTGTTTCCTGTACAGTTCGTGAGAGAATTATGTCGACGAGGTTCGTATATAGAGTACTGTAACGAAACATGATCCACACCAGGGGCACGTCTACCTCTCTGTCTGTGCTGGTTTATTTTTAATGTGTGTGATCAAGTCTTACAAGAACTTTCACTTTCACTTTTCTACATTTCTGTCGGGATATCTTAATGATTCCGTATGTTTGTTAATTTCACCAATGTCTGTTTTGCCGATCCAGTGAAGCATTTCACTCACGAATGAAGAAAACGTGTCGTTCCTCTTAAAGAAGAAAGTGATCTGGGATTATTTAAACCAACTTCAATTCAGATTTTTAGCTTATAGACTCAGCGTTCTTTTTCAGCTCTAGCTTGGGTAATGCTTCATTAGTCAGAGATGATAATTAGGAGTGACGAGAGAACCAACTGTTATTCGAGTGTTATTAGTGCGTATGTTACATCAGTTATCCGTTCACACCTCTCTCTGCAGCTGGCCTGAAAAGCAACGAAATACTCGCTGATCAAATGCTTTTATTTCGAGGGTAACATATTTTATCCCTTATACATAATAAAACGTTTTCCCACTCTTTTCAGATTTCAGTTTGACTCAGCTAAATAAATGACAGCAATCAACTGGAAACTACTGGGTTTCAAAAGTTTCATTTTGAACACAGAAGAACCGCGATTGCCATTTGCAGAAAATTACTCCGAATAAACATTTATCTTGGTAACTAGAGTACTAATTGCCTTGCATTCAATACTGTGATTGCATTAATTTATCCCAATTTTTCTACAAAACTACCGATATCGCCTTTTTGTTTACCACACATCATTAAAAGCTTCCATTACGTCATCTGAGGCCTTTGTCTGATGTACATTATTATTTTACTTGAAAATCAGTATAAATAACTTCATCTCATCTCGTTGTGATCTAATGTAGTTTAGACTGCTTGGCATGAATATTCGTGCTTAACGGGATATTGGAGACAGGGCAACAGTTAGCAATGGAAACTATCAATGGGGGAAGGAGTTCACTGCGTCTTGCTGGAGTGACTATACCAGTATATACCTAAAGTGATTCAAGGGATAACAAGAACCATAATCAGGATGATCGGACCTTGCTCGTCGCGAAATTACAGTTTCTTGAACCATGTCCCAATTCGTTTGGTAAAAGTGTATGAAAAACTCCGGGTCTTGTAAGTTAAGTTCTCAGATGAATAGGCATACATATGGCTGATTACCGGATGGTGGTGAAATTTCATCACGAGCAACACACTGATAATTGTAAGATATAATGCTCTAAAATCGGAAGCCCCGGGTACAACTACACTAAATCCACGATTTCATTCAGTCAGCTCCTTTATTTACGTGTATTTAATACATTCAGAAATAGTTGCATGTTCTGAAATCTTCTGTCACTCAATGTTATATTTATAACTATCTCAATTTCAAACTGGTAATAGTCGGCGTAAGAAATTCACCTTGAGTAGATGATGAACATTGAGGTTAGCTTTCTAAACTTATGTACTCGGAAGTATTCTGTTCAGATTTTCACCCAATGTAATATGCTTCAAGCAGTGCAGCGTTAGATAGGGATTCCTAATGATTCACGAACAAGAGCGAAGTGGCACATGATTAAAATGCAGTACTAACACACGGTTCGAGCTGATACGGAATATCGTCCTACCCTTCCCCTTGTAGTTTTTTCTAATTAATTATTTTTCGGTTTCTACTTTGATACTCCTTGTACCTAAGGTAGTGCTTAATAGTACCTGAAATACTTCATACACACCCAGAAATAAAAAGGAATGAATGAAGGAAGATTAGGATCTACTATCCCCTCGACTACGGGATCATTAGAAACGCAGATCAAGCTCGAATTGGACAAGGATGGAGAAGGAAATGTGCTGTGATCTTTTCAAAAGAACCAGTCCAACATTCACCTTAATTGATTTAGGGGCATTTCTGAAAATTTATGTCTGGGTGACCGGATCGTGATCTGAAACATGCTCCTCCGGAAGGTTTGTGTGATTTATAGCGGACATGGAAGTTTCTGTTGAACGGAAACGACTTCGGAATAGATTAACAAAGGAGGAGACTCCGAATCATATATTTCATTAAAGAAAGGTAACAGGTAGACTGGATGCCTAGAAAATTTTGCTATATGAAATGTGATATGAATTTGGCTTTATTACAGAAGGAGTTTTCCAATGTTTGTCATACCACGTGCAGAAACTGGTTTCTTGCGCAGGAAATAAATGTTTTATAATCTTGGTTAACTGCAATTAATGCCACAGCATTACTTACACTTTATTATCTCTTATGTAAACTATTTTAGGCAACTTTGTGCATTCTTAAGGTATTTTGTGAATCCAGAAAAGAGCATTCATAATGCTGTGTGGCGTCATTTCGCAAATTGCGCATTGGCCGTTGTTCAAGCGTCTCGTAATTAAAATTTTATCCCTGTACATACATCCCTCATGTGATTTGTAGCTCATAACATAGGTCCATTCAAAATAAAATGCTTCATTCACTCAGTGAACGTGAAGGCACGACAAAAAATCGTTTTGTGCATCGACAACACTTTCTTAACAATTGTGTATGAGGGTATGCAGTATGCGGTGGGTCCATTTCAATAGGTTTCTTGTCGTAGAACTGAAACATCCGAAAGATAAACCCCACATTTCTAATTTCAACTGACAGTCTTCCTTATATGACACTCCTTTTATTACGAACAGATGTTGCTAACACAAATCTAGAACCTCTGGTCGAACTGTGTTTTTCATTGGTAGACACTATAGTATAGCTTTCGTTTCCTTGTTTCCTTTATTTTTATTTTGTGTGTGTGTGTGTGTGTGTGTGTGTGTGTGTGTGTGTGTGTGTGTGTGTGTGTGTGTGTGTGTCTTAGCGACTGTAAACTAACAAGGGAACCTCCCCATCGCACTCCCCTCAGATTTAGTTATAAGTTGGCACAGTGGATAGGCCTTGAAAAACTGAACACAGATCAATCGAGAAAACAGGAAGAAGTTGTGTGGAACTATGAAAAAAATAAGAAAAATATAGAAACTGAGTAGTCCATGCGCAAGATAGGCAACAACAAGAATATTGTGAGCTCAGGAGCGCCGTGGTCCTGTGGTTAGCGTGACCAGCTGCGGAACGAGAGGTCCTTGGTCCACGTTTTCCCTCGAGTGAATAGTTTAATTTTTTATTTTCAGACAATTATTATCTGTCCGTTCGTCTGTCCGATGCTACGTAACTGCGCCGTAGTGTGGGGACGCTACAACTAAACAAACATCGAAACACACGTCAGTCGGCTACAGCACACGGAAGAGAGTATTCCTGCTAACGAGGCTCACTGGCTGGCAGTTGACTGTTCGCTACTTTGGACGAGAGTGCATTAAATACGTGAGATGTATTGTGTGGGCAATATGAGTCCAGTAAATACAGCTCGCGACTTCATTGGAGAGGCACGTCATTTCGTCTAATAATCGCACTATTTTGCGGTGCGGTCGCAAAACACAGACACTAAACTTGTTACAGTGAACATAGACGTCAATGAACGAACGGACAGATCATAACTTTGCGAAAATAAAGAAAGTAAACTTTTCACTTGAGGGAAGACTTGAACCAAGGACCTCTGGATCGCAGTTGCTCACGTTAACCACGGGACCACGGTGCCCCTGAACTTACATTATCCTTGATGTTGCCTGTCTTGCGCATGGACTACTCAGTTTGTATATTTTGCTTATTTTTTTATAGTTCCACACAACTTCTTCCTGTTTTCTCGATTGATCTGTGTTCAGTTTTTTAAGGCCTATCGAGTGTGCCAACTTATAAATGAATCTGAGGGGGGTGCGATGGGGAGGTTCCCTTGTAAGTAGCGGCTCGTTCCACAGCGAAGTAGATTTTTGCTCATGTGATCCCACGACCTCTCATAAAATGAAATAAATAAACAAAATGAATAAACAAAACCCTTTAAACTTGAATTATACTCAAAAATCAATAACAATTGATTATTGCACGCACACTGAACGAATATCAATAATATTTAGGTTTTTCGTTGTTTCTCGAAATCAGTAAAAGCTAATGTTAGGCTTGGTTTCCGTGATAACGCGAGGGCTGGTTCATTCTATAATGACCACACTGTCAGTGAATTGTTAAACAGTAATCTTCCTTCCTTCAAAGATTTGAATCGCCGCTAGAGGTCACTCTCACTGTTTTCGTTAATTTTAAATATTCATATTGAACCTGAACTCCATCGAGAAAAATTCGGAGGTTAGCGGGGGTAATCTCTGAGTATTTTGCTACACGGGACCCGAGGTCTTCGTTGGTTCGTTAGAGTAATACTGTAATTATGATTTGTTCGGGGTCTTACGCCAATTACCTTTCTTTCTGTAAAAAGATCTACACTGTAGTGAAAGATGCTATAGTATTTCATTCCAAAACTGTAGAACACAAAACACACAATAACGCAACAACTCTTAGGGGGAATACGTACACATTTATCGCTGCAGGAACAACTCAGAATAGCATCGACGTGCTGCTCTACCGCTTCTTTCCGTGGACCCATACACTAGGAGCGTATCTGCCATACCCTTTTTCTTAATTTAATGCCTTTTGTGACGTGACCATGCAATCACCTCAATAGTGTGCTGTAAAGTATGACGATACGAACGTGAGGACAACATAGCACCTAGTGGCCGAGCGGAGAAAACGGCCAACCCTTCATTAGTAAACCTATACATACTGCTCTGTGTCAATGAGTGAATGGAACAAGTTTGTTTGCAAACAAGACATAAACTGCGCATGCCGTTGCCATTAACACTGTTGAGGAGATATTTTTCAGTTTTTGAGTACAGTACAGCAGTAAAGATAAATGGGGGTAAGAAATCATTCGAAATGCAACTACTCTGTAAAGAGCCACCGGGCGACATGGGTTCCCTATACCAATATTTTGTCGATGGAGGTAGGATTCATCCCGCACGTAAATGTGTATGTAGTCAGTGAGTTCATTCGCCGAAGCCTCCGGTGACGAGGTACACTACCGGTCGAAAGTTTTCGACAGCTATGGATTTGTGGTTAAAACAGAGATTCCGTTTTGAATATTCTATCATATCCATGTTCTGAAAATAAAACAAGTGTAAACATGTAAAGACCTATTGCCTGTGTTGAATATCTGACTGATTGTTCGCATCCACGTTCGCATCGTATCCACGATAATACTGGCGTACCCTTACCTAAGGCGATTCTATCTGAATAGGCCTAATTCATTCTGATGTCTGTGTAACACCTGGTTCGCATTAGTTTACAATACATTGTGAGCACCTAGCGGTGTGTTTGTTTACCTGATCAGGTTCGTATCATATTAACTACTAATGAGACGGAAGCAGGACACTGGAATTGAAAAACGTGGTGCAATTGTAGCTCTGCATTAGGAAGGTTATTCTAATAGGACAATAGCAACGAAAGTTGGCGTAGCCCAATCTACAGTGGTGTGAACATTGCAGCGGATCAAGAGAACTGTGCCAATGCAAGTGTTTCGCAATCTGGAAGACCCCGAGTAACATCAAACAGGGAAGACCAGTTTATATTTGTACAGAAAAAACGCCAGAGAACTCGTAGTGCACCTAATATTCGCGAGGAAGTAAATAGAATGCGGGCAGCTCCAATCTCTGACTCAACAGTGCATCGCTGTCTTCATGAACATTGTTTAAAAGGCCTCGTATCGGTCAAAACACCTTTATTACGAAAACAAAATAAAGTGAAAATATTGCTATGGGCACAGCAACATAAAAGCTGGAGCGTACAGCAATGGTCCAAGGTGTTTGTTTGAACTATACAGAAAACAACTGTCGAATATTTGTTCGTCGATTTCGTAGAGAACGTATGAAAATTGCGTGTGACGCCAACGGTGAAGCATGGTGGAGGGTCATTCCTGGTGTGGGGATGCTTTGTGAGTGATAAGTCGATGATTTAGTGGGTATTAATGGAACATCAAAGAAGGCAGGATATCACAGCAGACTGATCAACAATTCAGTTTCATCTGCCAAGACACTTAATGGTCGTGGGTTTGTTCCGCAGGAGGATAATGCTCCCAAACATGCTTCTAAAGTGTGCAAAGCGTATTTCAATGGAAAAGAGAAATTTGGGGAACTGAACAATATAATTTGGTGACGTCATTCACCTGACTTAAATCCCACTGAACTCGTATGGGATTAACTTAATACGGATATCAGAAAATTGAGGTCATCTAATGTTGAAGTCTATGGAATAATTTGCAGACGTGTTGCACTGTAATAACTACAAAAACACTAAAAAATGTTTTCTGCAGAATGCCACGACTTCGTGCAGCTGTTCAGAGGGCAAAGAGTGCATACTTTGAAGAGGCTAACAGCTAAACCATGTGTGTCGTACTTAACGATAGAGAGAGAAAATACTTATTTTGTTCATTTGTTTAGTTTGTGCAATATGTTCGTATATTGAAATAAAGTATATAGTTTTGACCGGTATTGCATATGGTTCACACATCAGCAGCAGACATAAGGATAACGTAGCGGTGCTTAGAGAACGTGACAATAGAAACAAAATCTGTCGTTCCTTCCTGCTATGCATACTACACAGCTGTCGAAATCAGTGTGTCTACCCGGTGCAGGGGTGTGCGGCGCTGATTGGCTCTCCGAGGCGCCCAATTACGCGAAAATTTTCCATTGTTCCCTGTGATGAGGTGGTGTATCACTGAGGTCGCGCCGTGATATCGAACTATGAGTTATTCATAGATAAACATAATGCAAAAATGAAATATGTATCACACTGAACATAGTAATTAACTGGAAGGAGCAGTTATTCTACGCAGAGAAGCAGATGGGTGCTGACAAGTTTATAATCTCTGGTGCCCTGTAGATTTCCTAAATCACATCAGACTCTTGCCATGATACTTCCCGCGACAGTTGAGGGCCGATTTCCTCGCCCATCACAGTCTCATCTTAAAAAAGGGGTCAATATAGAGGGTGATTCAGAAATATTTTTGCCAAGACAAGATAAAAAGTTTGTATAAACAAAGGCAAAAAAATCCTTACCTTATAAATGATTGATCGAAAGTTCATGCTCAACACACCAGTTATACATTATCAGTTTAAAGTGTCATCAGAAACTCGTAATAAATGTTCGACATGTCCTCCACACATGCATGAACTGGTCGAATCATGAACTGTCACACACTTTCAAATCCTTCCTCGCGATGGGGAAGGGTTTCGGAGGTTTCCATGACACTTCGATGAAGAGTCTGTGCGTCTGGATTTTCTGCTGTATTAACTATTGTTTAAGGTGCCCCCAAAGTTAAAAACCCATAGGATGAGGTCTGGAGAACGTGCCGGCCATGGAACTGAACCTCCTCTATGGTAGATACCGGCCAGTGCATTTCGAACGACGAGACTAAAATACACTCCTGGAAATGGAAAAAAGAACACATTGACACCGGTGTGTCAGACCCACCATACTTGCTCCGGACACTGCGAAAGGGCTGTACAAGCAATGATCACACGCACGGCACAGCGGACACACCAGGAACCGCGGTGTTGGCCGTCGAATGGCGCTAGCTGCGCAGCATTTGTGCACCGCCGCCGTCAGTGTCAGCCAGTTTGCCGTGGCATACGGAGCTCCATCGCAGTCTTTAACACTGGTAGCATGCCGCGACAGCGTGCACGTGAACCGTATGTGCAGTTGACGGAGTTTGAGCGACGGCGTATAGTGGGCATGCGGGAGGCCGGGTGGACGAACCGCCGAATTGCTCAACACGTGGGGCGTGAGGTCTCCACAGTACATCGATGTTGTCGCCAGTGGTCGGCGGAAGGTGCACGTGCCCGTCGACCTGGGACCGGACCGCAGCGACGCACGGATGCACGCCAAGACCGTAGGATCCTACGCAGTGCCGTAGGGGACCGCACCGCCACTTCCCAGCAAATTAGGGACACTGTTGCTCCTGGGGTATCGGAGAGGACCATTCGCAACCGTCTCCATGAAGCTGGGCTACGGTCCCGCACACCGTTAGGCCGTCTTCCGCTCACGCCCCAACATCGTGCAGCCCGCCTCCAGTGGTGTCGCGACAGGCGTGAATGGAGGGACGAATGGAGACGTGTCAT